>NW_025533457.1:642500-837500 GCF_020615455.1 Coregonus clupeaformis
CCAAGTGGCCACACCCCTCCAAACTGGGGGTTTGAGTGAGAGGTCTAACTGGTGTCTCCAAGTGGCCACACCTCTCCAAAGTGTGCACAGTTCCTAAGCAATTTCAATGCACTTTTATGACTCAAAGAAGAGTTGTTGTTTTTTTTGCTCTCCCAGCTGTGAGGAACTAGAGCACACTTGTAGTTGTTTTGTTTGGAACACAACCCTGCATCCAATTACTGTTGTTGTTTACGCAATCCAAAAACAGTCCGTTATAAATAAATCTCAATCTGGGTCAGGTGGGCATTATTTCAAAGCCAGTTCTATTGCCTGACACGACAAGCTAAGTTATAAAATATGATATGATACTGCAGTGATAGACTTTCAACAAGGCAATTCAGAGAAACAGATCATAATTTTGGGTGTCCATAGAAAGGAGTCATGACTGCATTCAGATGTGTGTGACCCGGCAAATGTTCTTCACAATAAACAACCACAGAACAGCCCATGGTATGACGCCATCTTGGAACTGTACATCAAACATAGTGATCATAAACCTTGACACTGTATATGACATGATTTTTATGATATGGAATTGTGAAGTGCACATTTGGGGTGTTTGGCTTGCTTGTATCACATCAAAGCGGTATTTATTATAATCCTCAATGTCTTTCAGAACACATCAACTCCTCTTGATTTACAGCATTTCCCTCAATCAGAATTTTTTTTTTTTTTCTTTTTGCAAAAGTTGCCCAATTATCTGGAGGGATGGGGGAGGGATGGGGGGGGAAACTTCTTGTCACGCAAGGTGCTCCAGTTCGGAACGGCTGTCAGTCAAAACCCAGACAGAGCTGTGAAGAGCAGAGCCTGAGCTCTGACGTCATGTATAGCATGGTACTGTACAGCCAGAGCTGTGAAGAGCAGAGCCTGAGCTCTGACGTCATGTATAGCATGTTACTGTACAGACAGAGCTGTGAAGAGCAGAGCCTGAGCTCTGACGTCATGTATAGCATGTTACTGTACAGCCAGAGCTGTGAAGAGCAGAGCCTGAGCTCTGACGTCATGTACAGCATGTTACTGTACAGCCAGAGCTGTGAAGAGCAGAGCCTGAGCTCTGACGTCATGTACAGCATGTTACTGTACAGCCACTGAGCTCTGACGTCATGTACAGCATGTTACTGTACAGCCACTACGATACAATGTAAGTGCTTATTAGTGCCCAAATCTGCCCTTTTCAACCCGTATACAGGGCTACGACTATTATAACAATTATGAATCTCATCATCACTCGCTTGTTAAGACTATTATAACAATGATGAATGTAACAGCAACAGAAGTGGTCCAGGAGAACACACTAAGCACAACAACAGCAATAGACAATAAGGTTGATGTCGCGCCCCCGCTGAAATCGAATTAACATAATGAAATCCCCATAAATATCTGTCCGTTTTTTTGTTTTTTGTTTTTTGCATTGGAAGCGTCTCAATCTACCACATCCGCCGATGTCGCACTTCCGAATCTGCAGTGATGGTTGACAGAGCTAGAGCGGTGTTTATCAGACCATGAGACATCCCAGAAATCGGTCTTCTCACAAAATCGTCTGTAGCGTCCGAACGGTTTGGGCTACACACTAATATGACCCCTCTGTGGAAAGGTGAGACTCTCACGAACATGTACATGTCAGTTGTTTTGCTCTAGGAAAAAATCTATGGAAGTATATATTGAGACTGTTTAATGCCAAAAAGATGGGGTTGAATACATGTAAAAAAAATAAAATAAATAAAATACAGTTCAAAAGTTTGGGGTCACTTAGACATTTCCTTGCTTTCCATGAAAACATACATGAAATGAGTTTGAATAGGAAATATAGCAAAATGAATAGGAAATGTAGTCATTGACAAGGTTAGGAGTAATGAGTTTTAATTGAAATAATAATTGTGTCCTTCAAACTTTGCTTTCGTCAAAGAATCCTCAATTTGCAGCAATTACAGCCTTGCAGACCTTTGGCATTGTAGTTGTCAATTTGTTGAGGTAATCTGAAGAGATTTCACCCCGTGCTTCCTGAAGCACCTCCCACAAGTTGGATTGGCTAGATGGGCACTTCTTACGGTCAAGCTGCTCCCACAACAGCTCAATAGGGTTGAGATCCGGTGACTCTGCTGGCCACTCCATTATAGACAGAATACCAGCTGACTGCTTCTTCCCTAAATAGTTATTGCATAGTTTGGAGCTGTGCTTTGGGTCATTGTCCTGTTGTAGGAGGAAATTGGCTCATGTGTCCAGGTGAACACATTAAACACAACAGCAGCAGTGTCCCAGTTGTCCAGGTGAACACATTAAACACAACAGCAGCAGAGTCCCAGTTGTCCAGGTGTAAGGCAGCACTGGGAATCAACAGACAGATGATAGATGGTAGACAATTAAGCAATAAGGCCCGAGGGGGTGTGGTATATGGCCAATATACCACGGCTAAGGGCTGTTCTTAATCACGACGCAATGTGGAGTGCCTGGACACAGCCCTTAGCCGTGGTATATTGGCCATATACCACAAACCCCCGAGGTGCCTTATTGCTATTATAAACAGGTTACCAACGTAATTAGAGCAGTAAAAATACATGTTTTGTCATACCCGTGTTATACGGTCTGATATACCATGTCTTTCAGCCAATCAGGATTCAGGACTCTAACCACCCAGTTTATAATAGTTGATAGACGGTAGATGAAAGACAGGAAACACTGGTCAAGACTTGTTTATACAAACTCTGACTCTCTCTACACGGTTCATGAGCAGTAGATGTGCTGTATGCATTCAAAGTCACGCTCAACCTGCATAGTTCAATAACATCTTCGATCAGTCAATCCGATGTTCAATTTCTTTATGCCCTTTTTACATCCACAGCTTTGACAAAGTGTTTTACAGTAAGCCGGCATAGACCCCAAAGAAAAGGCACAGTGGCAAGGGAAAACTCTGGGAGGAAGAAACCTCTTGATGACCCAGGGTCAGAGAGAAGGCCCGTCCTCCTCTAGACGAACCAGGGTCAGAGAGAAGGCCCGTCCCCCTCTAGACGAACCAGGGTCAGAGAGAAGGCCCGTCCTCCTCTAGACGAACCAGGGTCAGAGAGGAGGCCCGTCCTCCTCTAGACGAACCAGGGTCAGAGAGAAGGCCCGTCCTCCTCTAGACGAACCAGGGTCAGAGAGAAGGCCCGTCCTCCTCTAGACGAACCAGGGTCAGAGAGAAGGCCCGTCCCCCTCTAGACGAACCAGGGTCAGAGAGAAGGCCCGTCCTCCTCTAGACGAACCAGGGTAAGAGAGAAGGCCCGTCCTCCTCTAGACGAACCAGGGTCAGAGAGAAGGCCCGTCCTCCTCTAGACGAACCAGGGTCAGAGAGAAGGCCCGTCCTCCTCTAGACGAACCAGGGTCAGAGAGAAGGCCCGTCCTCCTCTAGACGAACCAGGGTCAGAGAGAAGGCCCGTCCTCCTCTAGACGAACCAGGGTCAGAGAGAAGGCCCGTCCTCCTCTAGACGAACCAGGGTCAGAGAGAAGGCCCGTCCCCTCTAGACGAACCAGGGTCAGAGAGAAGGCCCGTCCTCCTCTAGACGAACCAGGGTCAGAGAGAAGGCCCGTCCTCCTCTAGACGAACCAGGGTCAGAGAGAAGGCCCGTCCTCCTCTAGACGAACCAGGGTCAGAGAGAAGGCCCGTCCTCCTCTAGACGAACCAGGGTCAGAGAAAGCCCCGTCCTCCTCTAGACGAACCAGGGTCAGAGAGAAGGCCCGTCCTCCTCTAGACGAACCAGGGTCAGAGAGAAGGCCCGTCCTCCTCTAGACGAACCAGGGTCAGAGAGAAGGCCCGTCCTCCTCTAGACGAACCAGGGTCAGAGAGAAGGCCCGTCCCTCCTCTAGACGAACCAGGGTAAGAGAGAAGGCTCGTCCTCCTCTAGACGAACCAGGGTCAGAGAGAAGGCCCGTCCTCCTCTAGACGAACCAGGGTCAGAGAGAAGGCCCGTCCTCCTCTAGACGAACCAGGGTAAGAGAGAAGGCTCGTCCTCCTCTAGACGAACCAGGGTCAGAGAGAAGGCCCGTCCTCCTCTAGACGAACCAGGGTCAGAGAGAAGGCCCGTCCTCCTCTGGCAGACCAGGGTCAGAGAGAAGGCCCGTCCTCCTCTAGACGAACCAGGGTCAGAGAGAAGGCCCGTCCTCCTCTAGACGAACCAGGGTCAGAGAGAAGGCCCGTCCTCCTCTAGACGAACCAGGGTCAGAGAGAAGGCCCGTCCTCCTCTAGACGAACCAGGGTCAGAGAGAAGGCCCGTCCTCCTCTAGACGAACCAGGGTCAGAGAGAAGGCCCGTCCTCCTCTAGACGAACCAGGGTCAGAGAGAAGGCCCGTCCTCCTCTAGACGAACCAGGGTCAGAGAGAAGGCCCGTCCTCCTCTAGACGAACCAGGGTCAGAGAGAAGGCCCGTCCCCCTCTAGACGAACCAGGGTCAGAGAGAAGGCCCGTCCTCCTCTAGACGAACCAGGGTAAGAGAGAAGGCCCGTCCTCCTCTAGACGAACCAGGGTCAGAGAGAAGGCCCGTCCTCCTCTAGACGAACCAGGGTCAGAGAGAAGGCCCGTCCTCCTCTAGACGAACCAGGGTCAGAGAGAAGGCCCGTCCTCCTCTAGACGAACCAGGGTCAGAGAGAAGGCCCGTCCTCCTCTAGACGAACCAGGGTCAGAGAGAAGGCCCGTCCTCCTCTAGACGAACCAGGGTCAGAGAGAAGGCCCGTCCCCCTCTAGACGAACCAGGGTCAGAGAGAAGGCCCGCCCTCCTCTAGACGAACCAGGGTCAGAGAGAAGGCCCGTCCTCCTCTAGACGAACCAGGGTCAGAGAGAAGGCCCGTCCTCCTCTAGACGAACCAGGGTCAGAGAGAAGGCCCGTCCTCCTCTAGACGAACCAGGGTCAGAGAAAGCCCGTCCTCCTCTAGACGAACCAGGGTCAGAGAGAAGGCCCGTCCTCCTCTAGACGAACCAGGGTCAGAGAGAAGGCCCGTCCTCCTCTAGACGAACCAGGGTCAGAGAGAAGGCCCGTCCTCCTCTAGACGAACCAGGGTCAGAGAGAAGGCCCGTCCTCCTCTAGACGAACCAGGGTAAGAGAGAAGGCTCGTCCTCCTCTAGACGAACCAGGGTCAGAGAGAAGGCCCGTCCTCCTCTAGACGAACCAGGGTCAGAGAGAAGGCCCGTCCTCCTCTAGACGAACCAGGGTCAGAGAGAAGGCCCGTCCTCCTCTAGACGAACCAGGGTCAGAGAGAAGGCCCGTCCTCCTCTAGACGAACCAGGGTCAGAGAGAAGGCCCGTCCTCCTCTAGACGAACCAGGGTCAGAGAGAAGGCCCGTCCTCCTCTAGACGAACCAGGGTCAGAGAGAAGGCCCGTCCTCCTCTAGACGAACCAGGGTCAGAGAGAAGGCCCGTCCTCCTCTAGACGAACCAGGGTCAGAGAGAAGGCCCGTCCTCCTCTAGACGAACCAGGGTCAGAGAGAAGGCCCGTCCTCCTCTAGACGAACCAGGGTCAGAGAGAAGGCCCGTCCTCCTCTAGACGAACCAGGGTCAGAGAGAAGGCCCGTACTCCTCTAAACGAACCAGGGTCAGAGAGAAGGCCCGTCCTCCTCTAGACGAACCAGGGTCAGAGAGAAGGCCCGTCCTCCTCTAGACGAACCAGGGTCAGAGAGAAGGCCCGTCCTCCTCTGGAGCGAACCAGGGTCAGAGAGAAGGCCCGTCCTCCTCTAGACGAACCAGGGTCAGAGAGAAGGCCCGTCCTCCTCTAGACGAACCAGGGTCAGAGAGAAGGCCCGTCCTCCTCTAGACGAACCAGGGTCAGAGAGAAGGCCCCGTCCTCCTCTAGACGAACCAGGGTCAGAGAGAAGGCCCGTCCTCCTCTAGACGAACCAGGGTCAGAGAGAAGGCCCGTCCTCCTCTAGACGAACCAGGGTCAGAGAGAAGGCCCGTCCTCCTCTAGACGAACCAGGGTCAGAGAGAAGGCCCGTCCTCCTCTAGACGAACCAGGGTCAGAGAGAAGGCCCGTCCCCCTCTAGACGAACCAGGGTCAGAGAGAAGGCCCGTCCCCCTCTAGACGAACCAGGGTCAGAGAGAAGGCCCGTCCTCCTCTAGACGAACCAGGGTCAGAGAAAGCCCGTCCTCCTCTAGACGAACCAGGGTCAGAGAGAAGGCCTGTCCTCCTCTAGACGAACCAGGGTCAGAGAGAAGGCCCGTCCTCCTCTAGACGAACCAGGGTCAGAGAGAAGGCCCGTCCTCCTCTAGACGAACCAGGGTCAGAGAGAAGGCCCGTCCTCCTCTAGACGAACCAGGGTCAGAGAGAAGGCTCGTCCTCCTCTAGACGAACCAGGGTCAGAGAGAAGGCCCGTCCTCCTCTAGACGAACCAGGGTCAGAGAGAAGGCCCGTCCTCCTCTAGACGAACCAGGGTCAGAGAGAAGGCCCGTCCTCCTCTAGGCGAACCAGGGTCAGAGAGAAGGCCCGTCCTCCTCTAGGCGAACCAGGGTCAGAGAGAAGGCCCGTCCTCCTCTAGACGAACCAGGGTCAGAGAGAAGGCCCGTCCTCCTCTAGACGAACCAGGGTCAGAGAGAAGGCCCGTCCTCCTCTAGACGAACCAGGGTCAGAGAGAAGGCCCGTCCTCCTCTAGGCGAACCAGGGTCAGAGAGAAGGCCCGTCCTCCTCTAGACGAACCAGGGTCAGAGAGAAGGCCCGTCCTCCTCTAGACCGAACCAGGGTCAGAGAGAAGGCCCGTCCTCCTCTAGAGCGAACCAGGGTCAGAGAGAAGGCCCGTCCTCCTCTAGACGAACCAGGGTCAGAGAGAAGGCCCGTCCTCCTCTAGACGAACCAGGGTCAGAGAGAAGGCCCGTCCTCCTCTAGACGAACCAGGGTCAGAGAGAAGGCCCGTCCCCCTCTAGACGAACCAGGGTCAGAGAGAAGGCCCGTCCCCCTCTAGACGAACCAGGGTCAGAGAGAAGGCCCGTCCTCCTCTAGACGAACCAGGGTCAGAGAAAGCCCGTCCTCCTCTAGACGAACCAGGGTCAGAGAGAAGGCCCGTCCTCCTCTAGACGAACCAGGGTCAGAGAGAAGGCCCGTCCTCCTCTGACAGTGAGATGGTGACATGGTGATGTGCTTGTGAGGAGGAGGTGGTTGGTGTATGAGGTGATTTGATGCATCACCTTGGCTGTATACAGTGGGGGGAAAAAGTATTTAGTCAGCCACCAATTGTCCAAGTTCTCCCACTTAAAAAGATGAGAGAGGCCTGTAATTTTCATCATAGGTACACGTCAACTATGACAGACAAATTGAGAAAAAAAATCCAGAAAATCACATTGTAGGATTTTTAATGAATTTATTTGCAACTTATGGTGGAAAATAAGTATTTGGTCACCTACAAACAAGCAAGATTTCTGGCTCTCACAGACCTGTAACTTCTTCTTTAAGAGGCTCCTCTGTCCTCCACTCGTTACCTGTATTAATGGCACCTGTTTGAACTTGTTATCAGTATAAAAGACACCTGTCCACGACCTCAAACAGTCACACTCCAAACTCCACTATGGCCAAGACCAAAGAGCTGTCAAAGGACACCAGAAACTAAATTGTAGACATGCACCAGGCTGGGAAGACTGAATCTGCAATAGGTAAGCAGCTTGGTTTGAAGAAATCAACTGTGGGAGCAATTATTAGGAAATGGAAGACATACAAGACCACTGATAATCTCCCTCGATCTGGGGCTCCACGCAAGATCTCACCCCGTGGGGTCAAAATGATCACAAGAACGGTGAGCAAAAATCCCAGAACCACACGGGGGGACCTAGTGAATGACCTGCAGAGAGCTGGGACCAAAGTAACAAAGCCTACCATCAGTAACACACTACGCCGCCAGGGACTCAAATCCTGCAGTGCAGGACATGTCCCCCTGCTTAAGCCAGTACATGTCCAGGCCCGTCTGAAGTTTGCTAGAGTGCATTTGGATGATCCAGTAGAGGATTGGGAGAATGTCATATGGTCAGATGAAACCAAAATATAACTTTTTGGTAAAAACTAAACTCGCCGTGTTTGGAGGACAAAGAATGCTGAGTTGCATCCAAAGAACACCATACCTACTGTGAAGCATGGGGTGGAAACATCATGCTTTGGGGCTGTTTTTTCTGCAAAGGGACCAGGACGACTGATCCGTGTAAAGGAAAGAATGAATGGGGCCATGTATCGTGAGATTTTGAGTGAAAACCTCCTTCCATCAGCAAGGGCATTGAAGATGAAACGTGGCTGAGTCTTTCAGCATGACAATGATCCCAAACACACCGCCCGGGCAACGAAGGAGTGGCTTCGTAAGAAGCATTTCAAGGTCCTGGAGTGGCCTAGCCAGTCTCCAGATCTCAACCCCATAGAAAATCTTTGGAGGGAGTTGAAAGTCCGTGTTGCCCAGCGACAGCCCCAAAACATCACTGCTCTAGATGAGATCTGCATGGAGGAATGAGCCAAAATACCAGCAAAAGTGTGTGAAAACCTTGTGAAGACTTACAGAAAACGTTTGACCTGTGTCATTGCCAACAAAGGGTATATAACAAAGTATTGAGAAACTTTTGTTATTGACCAAATACTTATTTTCCACCAGAATTTGCAAATAAATTCATTAAAAATCCTACAATGTGATTTTCTGGAATAACTTTTCTCATTTTGTCTGTCATAGTTGACGTGTACTTATGATGAAAATTACAGGCCTCTCTCATCTTGTGGGAGAACTTGCACAATTGGTGGCTGACTAAATACTTTTTTCCCCCCACTGTATATCAGAGCTAATACCTAGACTTTAGCTCAGGGCTAACATGGCCTGGAGGTGTACAGATCTAGCATGGAGGTTGGTCATCATTAAATATATATTTGGTCATCATTATATATATTTGAAGTCTGCTAAGACATTTGATAGAGTTACATGTCAACACATGTTTCCCTACGAGACACGAGAGAACAGAAGTCTATTTATGACCCGTTACCGTGCAAATTGTGAATTTTTTTAAACAAAGAAGCATGAACAGACCACAAAATGTTTCAGACAAGACACGGACGTCACACCAGACTCACTCAGATTGATGTGATTTGGTTGTTGGTTAGATGAGCATATGGTGGAGGACAAACAGACCCACTCAGCTCTATAATTTGAACCTCACAGATGGTGACAGGATTAGTTTAAAATAAAATGTACTCTCAGGCAACAAAAAAGTAGAATCTCACCACATCTAGATGCATAGTAATTAAGGATGAGTTATATTTTATTCATGGGAATCAAAATATTGCTCCCCCCCCCCATGAGTTCAAAAGACAGACTGATGGCCATCTGTCTTCTCCTCTGTCTTTCCATCACTCCCCACAATTTACAGTATGAGAGACAAATCAGTCATGAAAATTGCAATGCGATGAACCACAATTCTTTCACAAAGCACATAGGCCTTAGAACATTCCACTTTGGGTACATTTTAATTGGAACCACCTGAATGAATGCATACTTTATTGTCCCGTAGGGCGATTTGTCTGGTGATCTGTGTTATGCGTATATCACATCTATAGTGACTTCTGTGACTTATAGAAAGTCTTACCAAATATTGTGTTGACCAACAGCCACACCAGTTGCGACTGTCTGTCTGTGACTCAGGTCTTTGATACAGATGTAGGATCTTAATTTGAGCCAGTTTGCTACAGCAGGAAAATAATCCTGCAGCAACAGGACATTTGAATTATTATGAGGATTATAATGAATGGACATTGTTGTAGCAGTTGAAACCATTTTTCCGTGAGGGAAATTCAAGTCTGAAGTTTCAAAGTGGAAATTACAAACTTTAGAAGCTTTTTTAAACCTCAAACACTATACGTTTGAAAAGTTATCCTGTAACAGGGTGGTCAAACTAAGATCCTCCATCTGTATTGCGTGAGTGCTTTCGTGAGAGGTAAATGTGGCCCATAATGATAACAGTAAAGTATTTTTTAAATTACATTTACATTTTAGTCATTTTGCAGACACTCTTATCCAGAGCAATTTACAGTACAGCTAATGCATTGACGTAGCCAGCTGAGACAATCACATATCACAGTCATAATAAGTAAATGTTTTCCTCAATACTACTACCGTTATTGGTGATCAATTTCCCCCTTTATCCACTCACTACCGTTATTGGTGATCTATTTCCCCCTATCAACTGAGCTCTGACAGTCCTGACAGACGGCAGTGGCAGATGGACTGGTTGTCATAGCGTTAAACAGTGAAACATTTACCACACCGTCTGGTTAAGGGAACTGATGGAGGCCATGGGAGCCAGCCATCAATAACAGTGGAGAGATAGATGTTACCCTCTGTTGTCATTGTGCAGAAGAATGTCCCTGACTGGGCTGGTTTAACCTGCTGTGTATACAGAGAACCAACTGTTTCTTCTGGCATCCCGCTGTAAATATACACTATTATCTAAAGGTCACCTGCATACTGGATACTGATCCAACAGGAAGCCACGCACACTGGCACACTGGATACTGATCCAACAGGAAGCCACTCACACTGGATACTGATCCAACAGGAAGCCACTCACACTGGATACTGATCCAACAGGAAGCCACTCACACTGGATACTGATCCAACAGGATGCCACTCACACTGGATACTGATCCAACAGGAAGCCACTCACACTGGATACTGATCCAACAGGAAGCCACTCACACTGGATACTGATCCAACAGGAAGCCACTCACACTGGATACTGATCCAACAGGAAGCCACTCACACTGGATACTGATCCAACAGGAAGCCACTCACACTGGATACTGATCCAACAGGAAGCCACTCACACTGGATACTGATCCAACAGGAAGCCACTCACACTGGATACTGATCCAACAGGATGCCACTCACACTGGATACTGATCCAACAGGAAGCCACTCACACTGGATACTGATCCAACAGGAAGCCACTCACACTGGATACTGATCCAACAGGAAGCCACTCACACTGACTTAGCTCACACTCAGTTTGTACCACTGATGTACAAAATGATCTCTTGTATCACAACTGATGTGACAAATGCATTGGGTACTTGCTGCATTGGCTTCATGCTTGTATCTCTCTTGTATCCAGGTCCCCCTCACAAAATAGGTTTCTAACCTCAAGGGGTTGCTGTTCCTGGTTAAATATAAAAATGGACATCAGTTGTACCCACCAGGTATGAACTAGGAGAAATTTAAGAGCAGAAACTCTTATATTCCATTCTCATGACTGTTTACATCATGAATGGGCCTCCCGAGTGGCGCAGTGGTCTAAGGCACTGCATCGCAGTGCTAGCTGTGCCACTAGAGATCCTGGTTCGAATCCAGGCTCTGTCGTAGCTGGCCGCGACCGGGAGACTCATGGGCGGCGCACAATTGGCCCAGCGTCGTCCATGGTAGGGGAGGGAATGGCCGGCAGGGATGTAGCTCAGTTGATAGAGCATGGCGTTTGCAACGCCAGGGTTGTGGGTTTGATTCCCATGGGGGGCCAGTATGAAAAAATATATATATGTATTCACTAACTGTAAGTCGCTCTGGATAAGAGTGTCTGCTAAATGACGTAAATGTAAATGTAAATGAATGGTAGTTCGGCCCTGACCCTAACCCTAACCCTGAAATTCCATTCAATTATATATAATGGTATTCACAAGTACAATATATTGTTAACATACTAATCACAAAGATAACCATCTGCTGAGACCAGATAAAACCTATGAATGATTAAAGTTAATGAGAGTCACAACAAAACATCATGTCATTGGATGCAATAAAAGGAGATGGAATGAATTTAGTGAGAAAAAACACGAGGTTGTATTTTATCTTAACAAGGGCCAAAAAGTATTTCAAACTGCATTTAACGAGGGAGAGGAATACGAAAAGAAAACTAGTTCTAAAGAGAAACAAATGTAGAAATGAGTTTAGAAATGAGTGCGAGTGAAAAGCAAAATAAAAGTGTATTAGATGATCTGAAAAGAAATAAATCAATGTCTCATAAGTTGTACTGAGAAAAGGAGCCACTGAGGACTTCAGTTGGGTTGCTAGCTTGCATCAGGAGCGGGCCAACGTTGTGCTAACATGCTATACGGCTATAAATATTCATAATTGAGGACAATGAAGGGTGGTGGGGTAATTGAATTGAAACATGTTTGATCTCTCCCTGTCTCCTCCATGCAGCTTTAATAAAGTCCTGTCCGTGGTCACGGGGGGAATGCATCAGGTAAACCATGTACAACTGGCCTCACCCTCAAAACACTCCAATATACCAAATACAGCCCTGCAATAAAACAGGGTGGATCACACACACATTCTTACAGCCTTTGTGGATTTATGTCCAATAACACAGTTTTAAAGTCACACGTTATTTCCTTTAGATGTTAAAGCGAGGTATTTTCCCCCCCTCCGGCAAGCACTCATCTAGCTCTCTCCTCAGACGAAAAAAAACGTTTGGCTTCAAAAGATCTGAGCAAAATCGAGTTTAAACAGGGGAGTAGTTATACCCAGGAGATGTCTGATGGCATGACTGGCCAGAGACTTCAGAATGAAGATCATATTTTAAGGTTCAAAAAGCAGCTACAGTTGACCAATTGCGTGCCTCTCCTCTGCTCTGAACCTTCGTGCAACAAATCAAATCAGATTAGGGTTAATATAATGTTTTAATCCGCTTGTCAGAAGAAAGTCCTCTCTTTGGGGAAAAAATAAAGAATTCACATCTCCGTGTTACATATATAAAAACAAAACTGTTATGTAATATAATAATATAATTAATTACGTATGACAGTTGCTGGAGAAGACAATAAATACCATTTGTATTTTTGGGGGGGATTGTCAACGTCTTTAGGGGAAACTAGCAAGAAGGGTCTCTGGAACTGTTCAACGTATAACTTCAGACCTGTCTACAGTGTCGTTTCTAACAAGTATTGTAGTGACAGAAACACCTCTCAATGATCCCTTTATTTTAACAATAGTGTAAAGACATGTTGCATAAAGACTCTAAATGTGTGAAACAGGATTATATCATTGACCAACTTGACTTCTGTTTTGTCTATGAGGGGTTTTGGAGAAATACAGTATACTGAATGTGTACACTAGAACAGCATCTATTGTTGTTTCTGAACCCTAGAGAGCTAAAGGAAGCTATCTGAATCAGTGGTGCAGGAAGAAATGACTTAGCATCATCCTAAAGGAAGCTAGCTGAATCAGTGGTGCAGGAAGAAATGACTTAGCATCATCCTAAGGGAAGCTAGCTGAATCAGTGGTCCAGGAAGAAATGACTTAGCATCATCCTAAAGGAAGCTATCTGAATCAGTGGTCCAGGAAGAAATGTGATAGCATCATCCTAAGGAAGCTATATGAATCAGTGGTCCAGGAAGAAATGACTTAGCAGCATCCTAAGGAAGCTATCTGAATCAGTGGTCCAGGAAGAAATAACTTAGCAGCATCCTAAAGGAAGCTATCTGAATCAGTGGTCCAAGAAGAAATGACTTAGCATCATCCTAAGGAAGCTATCTGAATCAGTGGTCCAGGAAGAAATGACTTAGCATCATCCTAAGGAAGCTATCTGAATCAGTGGTCCAGGAAGAAATCACGTAGCATCATCCTAAAGGAAGCTATCTGAGTCAGTGGTCCAGGAATAAATGACTTAGCATAATCCTAAGGAAGCTAGCTGAATCAGTGGTCCAGGAAAAAATGACTTAGCATCATCCTAAGGAAGCTAGCTGAATCAGTGGTGCAGGAAGAAATGACTTAGCATCATCCTAAGGGAAGCTAGCTGAATCAATGATCCAGGAAGAAATGACTTAGCATCATCCTAAGGAAGCTATCTGAATCAGTGGTCCAGAAAGAAATCACTTAGCATCATCCTAAAGGAAGCTATCTGAATCAGTGGTCCAGGAAGAAATGACGTAGCATCATCCTAAAGGAAGCTATCTGAATCAGTGGTCCAGGAAGAAATGACTTAGCATCATCCTAAGGAAGCTATCTGAATCAGTGGTCCAGGAAGAAATGACTTAGCATCATCCCAAAGGAAGCTATCTGAATCAGTGGTCCAGGAAGAAATGACTTAGCATCATCCTAAAGGAAGCTATCTGAATCAGTGGTCCAGGAAGAAATAACTTAGCATCATCCTAAGGGAAGCTAGCTGAATCAGTGGTCCAGGAAGAAATGACTTAGCATCATCCTAAGGAAGCTATCTGAATCAGTGGTCCAGGAAGAAATGACTTAGCATCATCCTAAGGAAGCTATCTGAATCAGTGGTCCAGGAAGAAATGACTTAGCATCATCCTAAGGAAGCTATCTGAATCAGTGGTCCAGGAAGAAATGACTTAGCATCATGCTAAGGAAGCTATCTGAATCAGTGGTCCAGGAAGAAATGACTTAGCAGCATGCTAAGGAAGCTATCTGAATCAGTGGTGCAGGAAGAAATGACTTAGCAGCATCCTAAAGGAAGCTAGCTGAATCAGTGGTCCAGGAAGAAATGACTTATCATCATCCTAAAGGAAGCTATCTGAATCAGTGGTCCAGGAAGAAATGATTTAGCATCATCCTAAAGGAAGCTATCTGAATCAGTGGTCCAGGAAGAAATGTGATAGCATCATCCTAAAGGAAGCTATCTGAATCAGTGGTCCAGGAAGAAATGACTTAGCAGCATGCTAAGGAAGCTATCTGAATCAGTGGTCCAGGAAGAAATGACTTAGCAGCATCCTAAGGAAGCTATCTGAATCAGTGGTCCAGGAAGAAATGACTTAGCAGCATCCTAAGGAAGCTATCTGAATCAGTGGTCCAGGAAGAAATGACTTAGCATCATCCTAAGGAAGCTATCTGAATCAGTGGTCCAGGAAGAAATGACTTAGCATCATGCTAAGGAAGCTATCTGAATCAGTGGTCCAGGAAGAAATGACTTAGCATCATGCTAAGGAAGCTATCTGAATCAGGAGAAACTGTTAGTGCTTTATTTGGGGAGTTAGAGAGAATAAACCCTCCAAGGATTATGTCAGGTGGGACTCCTGGTCATCCAGGCTCCTGGTCATCCAGGCTCCCTCCCCACCAGCCTTAGAAGGCTGATTCTTAAAACTACAAACACGTCTCTTGTGGTCGGTATTTCTCACAGCCTCTCTGGTTACTCTCTGGTTCCTCTCTGGTTCCTCTCTGGTTACGGGCTCCAGTGCTGGGAGTACCTAGAGGGAACGGGAAACACAGCTGAGAACCTCTGTGGTTTGACAGCCGTCCAGATCCTCTCAGTCTCACTGGCCACTGGCCAAATGTAAGTACAACTGTTTCCTTTGGTAATGTACCGAGGGCCACACTTAAAATATTCATATTCAGCCGAGTCGATCTCCGACACAACAACGTGTCTCCGACCAAATGGTGTATAAAGTAGTTGCTAATATAAAAACAATCACAACACTGTCTGTCTGCTGTCTGTCTGTCTGTCTGCTGTCTGTCTGTCTGTCTGTCTGTCTGTCTGTCTGTCTGTCTGTCTGTCTGTCTGTCTGTCTGCTGTCTGTCTGTCTGTCTGTCTGTCTGTCTGTCTGTCTGTCTGTCTGTTGTTTGTCTGTCTGTCTGTCTGTCTGTCTGTCTACTGTCTGTCTGTCTGCTGCCTGTCTGCTGTCTGTCTGTCTGTCTGTCTGTCTGTCTGCTGTCTGTCTGCTGTCTGTCTGCTGTCTGTCTGTCTGCTGTCTGTCTGTCTGTCTGTCTGTCTGTCTGTCTGTCTGTCTGTCTGTCTGTCTGTCTGTCTGTCTGTCTGTCTGTCTGTCTGTCTGTCTGCTGTATTTGTACAAGTAGGGGGACAGCGGAATAGAATGACACTGTGTAAATGTTTTTCAGAAACATGTTCACTGTAACCGTATCTCTTTTAGTATCTGAGTGGAATGGTGTAACAGTCATGGTTCATGAATGGTGTAACAGTCATGGTTCATGAATGGTGTAACAGTCATGGTTCATGAATGGTGTAACAGTCATGGTTCATGAATGATGTAACGGTCAAGCTTCATGAATGGTGTAACGGTCATGCTTCATGAATGGTGTAACGGTCATGCTTCATGAATGGTGTAACGGTCAAGCTTCATGAATGGTGTAACGGTCAAGCTTCATGAATGGTGTAACGGTCATGCTTCATGAATGGTGTAACGGTCATGCTTCATGAATGGTGTAACGGTCATGCTTCATGAATGGTGTAACGGTCATGCTTCATTAATGGTGTAACGGTCATGCTTCATAAATGGTGTAACAGTCATGCTTCATGAATGTTGTAACGGTCATGCTTCATGAATGGTGTAACGGTCATGCTTCATGAATGGTGTAACGGTCATGCTTCATGAATAATGTAACGGCCATGGGTCATGAATGATATAACAGTCATGCTTCATGAATGGTGTAACGGTCATGCTTCATGAATGGTGTAACGGTCATGCTTCATGAATGGTGTAACGGCCATGGTTCATGAACGGTGTAACAGTCAGGGTTCAAATCAAATCAAATCAAATTTTATTGGCCACATGCGCCGAATACAACAGGTGCAGACATTACAGTGAAATGCTTACTTACAGCCCTTAACCAACAGTGCATTTATTTTTAACAAAAAAGTAAAAATAAAATGACAACAAAAAAAGTGTTGAGAAAAAAAGAGCAGAAGTAAAATAAAATAAGAGTAGGGAGGCTATATATACAGGGGGGTACCGGTGCAGAGTCAATGTGCGGGGGGCACCGGCTAGTTGAGGTAGTTGAAGTAATATGTACATGTGGGTAGAGTTAAAGTGACTATGCATAAATAATTAACAGAGTAGCAGCAGCGTAAAAGGATGGGGTAGAGGGGGGGGCAGTGCAAATAGTCCGGGTAGCCATGATTAGCTGTTCAGGAGTCTTATGGCTTGGGGGTAGAAGCTGTTGAGAAGTCTTTTGGACCTAGACTTGGCACTCCGGTACCGCTTGCCGTGCGGTAGCAGAGAGAACAGTCTATGACTAGGGTGGCTGGAGTCTTTGACAATTTTGAGGGCCTTCCTCTGACACCGCCTGGTATAGAGGTCCTGGATGGCAGGAAGCTTGGCCCCAGTGATGTACTGGGCCGTACGCACTACCCTCTGTAGTGCCTTGCGGTCAGAGGCCAAGCAGTTGCCATTCCAGGCGGTGATGCAACCAGTCAGGATGCTCTCGATGGTGCAGCTGTAGAATTTTTTGAAGATCTGAGGACCCATGCCAAATCTTTTCAGTCTCCTGAGGGGGAATAGGCTTTGTCGTGCCCTCTTCATGACTGTCTTGGTGTGTTTGGACCATGATAGGTCGTTAGTGATGTGGACACCAAGGAACTTGAAGCTCTCAACCTGTTCCACTACAGCCCCGTCGATGAGAATGGGGGCGTGCTCAGTCCTCTTTTTTTTCCTGTAGTCCACAATCATCTCCTTTGTCTTGGTCACGTTGAGGGAGAGGTTGTTGTCCTGGCACCACACGGCCAGGTCTCTGACCTCCTCCCTATAGGCTGTCTCATCGTTGTCTGTGATCAGGTCATTTAGGCAGGATATCTTAGAGTCCTTGGGCACGGGGACTATGGTGGTCTGCTTGAAACATGTTGGTATTACAGACTCAGTCAGGGACATGTTGAAAATGTCAGTGAAGACACTTGCCAGTTGGTCAGCACATGCTCAGAGTACACGTCCTGGTAATACGTCTGGCCCTGCGGCCTTGTGAATGTTGACCTGCTTAAAAGTCTTACTCACATCGGCTACGGAGAGCGTGATCACATAGTCATCCGGAACAAGTCTCAGAATGGTTTAACAGCCAAGACAACGCGGGACAAGTCTCAGAATGTCCTTGAACCCGATCGAACATCTCTGGAGAGACCTGAAAATAGCTGTGCAGCGACGTTCTCCATCCAACCTGACAGAGCTTGAGAGGATCTGCAGAGAAGAATGGGAGAAACTCCCCAAATACAGGTGTAAATGTTGTATCTTTTGTTATTTTATTTTTTAAAAATTTAAACAGTTTTTGCTTTGTCATTATGGGGTATTTTGTGTAGATTGATGAGGGAAAAAAAACTATTTAATCAATTTTAGAATAAGGCTGTAACTTAACAAAATGTGGAAAAAGTCAAGGGGTCTGAATACTTTGCGAATGCACTGTAAATGAGTGACAAATGTGCACTCAACACAATGTTGACAGTGTGAAACAAAACAAAAATTCTACTTCACAACAATACAATCCTTCAAGAAACCATGTTAAAAGTTTTGATCAAACAGGCCCCTTTTCCCTTGAGAGTTAAACACCGGACAGAGGGAGAAACAAATGGATCAGTGCTGATGAAAAAGGAAGCTCGGCATTAAGAAGGAAGGAAACCTGTGATTGCTTTCAGACTCGAGGGGGGTCGGAAGGGGTGCATTCCATGAATCGCAAATGGACATTGGGGACATGGAGAGGGGTGAGAGGGGGAGACGGGGAGAGGTGGAGAACTGCAAATGATAAGAAATCTTTGACGTCATAAGAGACGACCAACCACGGCCAGTTGGCCACACAGGTTGCATCCCAACCATTGTCACAGTGCTGTTGTAGGGAAATGGCCGTCGATCTTTGTTGAGACTAAGGCTGATTTGCGTTTTAGTTTCAACGATGTTCGGAAACAAACACTGATGTCAATCAGACTGAAAGTAGACATCGCTTCGAAACATCCCCGCCTGGATGGCAATGTTTACCACACATCACATGCAATTGCGCAATATCACGGAGAAAATATTTGATGGTCTTCCTATTCTCCCTACTGAGTAGGGGAGAGAATGCTGTGTCTGCCTACGGAATAAGACAAAACTACTGTTAGTTAAAGGACTTTTAAATTGTACAGAAAAAGTGACCGCTTGCATCCCAAATGGCACCCTATTCCCTATATAGTGCACTACTTTAGACCAGAGAATGGCACCCTATTCCCTATATAGTGCACTACTTTAGACCAGAGAATGGCACCCTATTCCCTATATAGTGCACTACTTTAGACCAGAGAATGGCACCCTATTCCCTATATAGTGCACTACTTTAGACCAGAGAATGGCACCCTGTTCCCTATATAGTGCACTACTTTAGACCAGAGAATGGCACCCTATTCCCTATTTAGTGCACTACTTTAGACCAGAGAATGGCACCCTGTTCCCTATAAAGTGCACTACTTCTGGTCAGTGCCCTATGGGACCTATGGGCGCTGGTCAAAAGTGGTGCACTACAAGGGACTACGGTGCCATTTGGGATGAAGCCAAAGCCTCATACTTTCACCTTGCTTAAATAAAATAGCTCCTGTGTGCGGTCAGTCAGAGAGAGATACATTCCTCAAGTGTCTGGCTTTCTCTGTACAGAGACCTGGGCTGTTACCTCTGGAATGGCCTTGGGCATTCTGCATTCTTACTCCGTCCAATAACCTCTGCTGGCTATAGCTAATCCAGACTGACCATCGGGCTCTCAAAATACCTTCAAATACCTTCAATACCTTCACCGTGAACTGTGAGTCTCGGCCAAAGTGGCCAGCACGTATGTTAAAACGACAAAACCTTTGAACCCCTTGATAAGTGCACTGCAGGCTGGGTGGAAAGTGGAACCTCATCAGGGTATCAGAATGAAACAGTAACAATGACTGTAAAAACAAGGATGTGGCCAGCTGCTAGTGGAACAGGTACCAGCTGTATGTAAATTCCTGGCATGCCTGGAGTCTTTGACAGCATCAGCTGGGGGAGATATAAGATGCCTATGAGTGCGTCCCAAATGGCACCCTATTCCCTATATAGTGCACTACTTTAGACCAGAGAATGGCACCCTGTTCCCTATATAGTGCACTACTTTAGACCAGAGAATGGCACCCTATTCCCTATATAGTGCACTACTTTAGACCAGAGAATGGCACCCTATTCCCTATATAGTGCACTACTTTAGACCAGAGAATGGCACCCTATTCCCTACATAGTGCACTACTTTAGACCAGAGAATGGCACCCTATTCCCTATATAGTGCACTACTTTAGACCAGAGAATGGCACCCTATTCCCTATATAGTGCACTACTTTAGACCAGAGAATGGCACCCTATTCCCTATATAGTGCACTACTTTAGACCAGAGAATGGCACCCTATTCCCTATATAGTGCACTACTTTAGACCAGAGAATGGCACCCTATTCCCATATAGTGCACTACTTTAGACCAGAGAATGGCACCCTATTCCCTATATAGTGCACTACTTTTGACCAGAGAATGGCACCCTATTCCCTATATAGTGCACTACTTTAGACCAGAGAATGGCACCCTATTCCCTATAGTGCACTACTTTAGACCAGAGAATGGCACCCTATTCCCTATATAGTGCACTACTTTAGACCAGAGAATGGTACCCTATTCCCTATATAGTGCACTACTTTAGACCAGAGAATGGCACCCTATTCCCTATATAGTGCACTACTTTAGACCAGAGAATGGCACCCTATTCCCTATATAGTGCACTACTTTAGACCAGAGAATGGTACCCTATTCCCTATATAGTGCACTACTTTAGACCGAGAGAATGGCACCCTATTCCCTATATAGTGCACTACTTTAGACCAGAGAATGGCACCCTATTCCCTATATAGTACACTACTTTAGACCAGAGAATGGCACCCTATTCCCTATATAGTACACTACTTTAGACCAGAAAATGGCACCCTATTCCCTATATAGTACACTACTTTAGACCAGAGAATGGCACACTATTCCCTATATAGTGCACTACTTTAGACCAGAGAATGGCACCCTATTCCCTATATAGTGCACTGCTTTAGACCAGAGAATGGCACCCTATTCCCTATATTGTGCACTGCTTTAGACCAGAGAATGGCACCCTATTCCCTATATAGTGCACTACTTTAGACCAGAGAATGGCACCCTATTCCCTATATAGTGCACTACTTTAGACCAGAGAATGGCACCCTATTCCCTATATAGTGCACTACTTTAGACCAGAGAATGGCACCCTATTCCCTATATAGTGCACTACTTTAGACCAGAGAATGGTACCCTATTCCCTATATAGTGCACTACTTTAGACCAGAGAATGGCACCCTATTCCCTATATAGTGCAATACTTTAGACCAGAGAATGCACCCTATTCCCTATATAGTGCACTGCTTTAGACCAGAGAATGGCACCCTGTTCCCTATATAGTGCACTACTTTAGATCACATAATGGCACCCTATTCCCTATATAGTGCACTACTTTAGACCAGAGAATGGCACCCTATTCCCTATATAGTGCACTACTTTAGACCAGAGAATGGCACCCCTATTCCCATATAGTGCACTACTTTAGACCAGAGAATGGCACCCTATTCCCTATATAGTGCACTATTTAGACCAGAGAATGGCACCCTATTCCCTATATAGTGCACTACTTTAGACCAGAGAATGGCACCCTATTCCCTATATAGTGCACTACTTTAGACCAGAGAATGGCACCCTATTCCCTATATAGTGCACTACTTTTGACCAGAGAATGGCACCCTATTCCCTATATAGTGCACTACTTTAGACCAGAGAATGGCACCCTATTCCCTACATAGTGCACTGCTTTAGACCAGGACCCACAGGGCCCTTTGAAACAACCCCAACCCACTTAGAGTCGTTACTCAGGGAGCTGTCTGGAGATTTGGAAAGAATCGTTGGAGTACATTTCTTAAGTTGCGTTTCAATTTCAGATGGCACCCTATTTCCCTATATAGTGCACTAATTTTGACTAGGGTCCATAGGGAATAGGGGTGCCGTTTGGAACGCGGCCTACAACCACTGTTATGAAATTGGTTATGTAGTTTAGCTACAGCTCACTACCGCTTCCACTCCATTCAGGAGGCAGCAGCAACCTCGTCCAAATGCTGAGCCTGGTTGATAAGCATGTCAGGTGCTGCCAATTAGCGTGACCAGTGTCCCAGCTTGCAAGCCGCTGGTTGGTTTGGTGGTCGTGAGGCTGCTGGTTGGTTTGGTGGTCGTGAGGCTGCGGCTTGGTTTGGTGGTCGTGAGGCTGCTGGTTGGTTTGGTGGTCGTGAGGCTGCTGGTTGGTTTGGTGGTCCTGAGGCTGCTGGTTGGTTTGGTGGTCCTGAGGCTGCTGGTTGGTTTGGTCGTCATGAGGCTGCTGGTTGGTTTGGTGGTCGTGAGGCTGCTGGTTGGTTTGGTGGTCGTGAGGCTGCTGGTTGGTTTGGTGGTCGTGAGGCTGCTGGTTGGTTTGGTGGTCGTGAGGCTGCTGGTTGGTTTGGTGGTCGTGAGGCTGCTGGTTGGTTTGGTGGTCGTGAGGCTGCTGGTTGGTTTGGTGGTCATGAGGCTGCTGGTTGGTTTGGTGGTCCTGAGGCTGCTGGTTGGTTTGGTGGTCCTGAGGCAGATGGTTGGTTTGGTGGTCATGAGGCTGCTGGTTGGTTTGGTGGTCCTGAGGCCTTTTAATTTTTATTTGTAATCTTTAGTTTAGGCATGCCTGTTTGTACTTTTCATTTTGTGTATATATATATATTTGCATTGCACTGTTTACAAAAAGTAGTCATATCCATTGGATTTCTTCAAATTGTATTGTGTTACAAAGTGGGATTAAAATGGATTTAATTGTAATTTTTTTGTCATCAATCTACACAAAATACTCTAATGTCAAAGTGGAAGACAAATTCTATATACAGTGGGGAAAAAGTATTTAGTCAGCCACCAATAGTGCAAGTTCTCCCACTTAAAAAGATGAGAGAAGCCTGTAATTTTCATCATAGGTACACGTCAACTATGACAGACAAATTGAGATGTATTTTTCCAGAAAATCACATTGTGGGATTTTTAATGAATTTATTTGCAATTTATGGTGGAAAATAAGTATTTGGTCACCTACAAACAAGCAAGATTTCTGGCTCTCACAGACCTGTAACTTCTTCTTTAAGAGGCTCCTCTGTCCTCCACTCGTTACCTGTATTAATGGCACCTGTTTGAACTTGTTATCAGTATAAAAGACACCTGTCCACGACCTCAAACAGTCACACTCCAAACTCCACTATGGCCAAGACCAAAGAGCTGTCAAAGGACACCAGAAACTAAATTGTAGACCTGCACCAGGCTGGGAAGACTGAATCTGCAATAGGTAAGCAGCTTGGTTTGAAGAAATCAACTGTGGGAGCAATTATTAGGAAATGGAAGACATACAAGACCACTGATAATCTCCCTCGATCTGGGGCTCCACGCAAGATCTCACCCCCGTGGGGTCAAAATGATCACAAGAACGGTGAGCAAAAATCCCAGAACCACACGGGGGGACCTATTGAATGACCTGCAGAGAGCTGGGACCAAAGTAACAAAGCCTACCATCAGTAACACACTACGCCGCCAGGGACTCAAATCCTGCAGTGCCAGACGTGTCCCCCTGCTTAAGCCAGTACATGTCCAGGCCCGTCTGAAGTTTGCTAGAGTGCATTTGGATGATCCAGAAGAGGATTGGGAGAATGTCATATGGTCAGATGAAACCAAAATATAACTTTTGGTAAAAACTCAACTCGTCGTGTTTGGAGGACAAAGAATGCTGAGTTGCATCCAAAGAACACCATGCCTACTGTGAAGCATGGGGGTGGAAACATCATGCTTTGGGGCTGTTTTTCTGCAAAGGGACCAGGACGACTGATCCCTGTAAAGGAAAGAATGAATGGGGCCATGTATCATGAGATTTTGAGTGAAAACCTCCTTCCATCAGCAAGGGCATTGAAGATGAAACGTGGCTGGGTCTTTCAGCATGACAATGATTCCAAACACACCGCCCGGGCAACGAAGGAGTGGCTTCGTAAGAAGCATTTCAAGGTCCTGGAGTGGCCTAGCCAGTCTCCAGATCTCAACCCCATAGAAAATCTTTGGAGGGAGTTGAAAGTCCGTGTTGCCCAGCGACAGCCCCAAAACATCACTGCTCTAGAGGAGATCTGCATGGAGGAATGGGCCAAAATACCAGCAACAGTGTGTGAAAAACTTGTGAAGACTTACAGAAAACGTTTGACATGTGTCATTGCCATCAAAGGGTATATAACAAAGTATTGAGAAACTTTTGTTATTGACCAAATACTTATTTTCCACCATAATTTGCAAATAAATTCATTAAAAATCCTACAATGTTTTTTTCTCATTTTGTCTGTCATAGTTGACGTGTACCTATGATTAAAATTACAGGCCTCTCTCATCTTTTTAAGTGGGAGAACTTGCACAATTGGTGGATGACTAAATACTTTTTTCCCCCACTGTATTTTGTAAGGGTACCTACAGGGCAAAGAGCTGTTATTCAGGGGGGCTGTCTGGAGATTTGGAAAGATTTCCCCTAGTACATTTATGAGAAGTGAATGTTCTTTCCCTGACCAGGAACTTACTACATTCTGCCGCAACTTAATGCTGTTGGCCTTCAGACAGGTTTGTCGTGTTGACGTAAGCAACACAAATGTTGAGACGTGTTGTGTTGGATTTGCCCCAAACATAACACTTTCGTTTCAGGCCAAAAAGTTATTTGCTTTCCACATTTTTTGCAGTATCGTTGTCCGTAGCTTGGAGATTAGAACCGCAAGCCAGTAATCAGAGTGTTGCCGGTTCAAATCACAGGACTGATTGCATAGGAAACTCTGGCGTGAATGAACCAACAGTTAGATGTATATCCATTTTGATATATTAAAGGTTAAATAAAAACAAATAAAAACAAATATCAATTTTGATGGACTGCAAAGTAGTCTACTGGTAATGTATTAATTAATATAATTCATATCGCTGTCAGACCAACTGTATTAAGACATATACAGAGTCACCATTAGTGCCAGACACCGATAGTCTACAAGTCAGACAGGAGCCAGACACCGGTAGTCTACAAGTCAGACAGGAGCCAAACACCGGTAGTCTACAAGTCAGACAGGAGCCAAACACCGGTAGTCTACAAGTCAGACAGGAGCCAAACACCGGTAGTCTACAAGTCAGACAGGAGCCAAACACCGGTAGTCTACAAGTCAGACAGGAGCCAGACACCGGTAGTCTACAAGTCAGACAGGAGCCAGACACCGGTAGTCTACCAGTCAGACAGGAGCCAGACACCGGTAGTCTACCAATCAGACAGGAGCCAGACACCGGTAGTCTACAAGTCAGAGGGTAGTGCGTACGGCCCAGTACATCACTGGGGCAAAGCTCCCTGCCATCCAGGACCTCTATACCAGGCGGTGTCAGAGGAAGGCCCTCAAAATTGTCAAAGACTCCAGCCACCCTAGTCATAGACTGTTCTCTCTGCTACCGCACGGCAAGCGGTACCGGAGTGCCAAGTCTAGGTCCAAAAGACTTCTCAACAGCTTCTACCCCCAAGCCATAAGACTCCTGAACAGCTAATCATGGCAACCCGGATCAACCCGGACTATTTGCACTGCCCCCCCACCCCATCCTTTTTACGCTGCTGCTACTCTGTTAAGTATTTATGCATAGTCACTTTAACTCTACCCACATGTACATATTACCTCAACTACCTCAACTAGCCGGTGCCCCCGCACATTGACTATGCAACGGTACCCCCCTGTATATATAGCCTCCCTACTGTCACTTTATTTTACTGTATATATAGCCTCCCTACTGTCACTTTATTTTACTTTACTTCTGCTCTTTTTTTCTCAACACTTTTTTGTTGTTGTTTTATTCTTACTTTTTTGTTTAAAATAAATGCACTGTTGGTTAAGGGCTGTAGGTAAGCATTTCACTGTAATGTCTGCACCTGTTGTATTCGGCGCATGTGACCAATAAAATTTGATTTGATTTGATTTGATTTGACTGATCCGTGTAAAGGAAAGAATGAATGGGGCCATGTATCGTGAGATTTTGAGTGAAAACCTCCTTCCATCAGCAAGGGCATTGAAGATGAAACGTGGCTGGGTCTTTCAGCATGACAATGATCCCAAACACACCGCCCGGGCAACGAAGGAGTGGCTTCGTAAGAAGCATTTCAAGGTCCTGGATTGGCCTAGCCAGTCTCCAGATCTCAACCCCATAGAAAATCTTTGGAGGGAGTTGAAAGTCCGTGTTGCCCAGCGACAGCCCCAAAACATCACTGCTCTAGAGGAGATCTGCATGGAGGAATGGGCCAAAATACCAGCAACAGTGTGTGAAAACCTTGTGAAGACTTACATAAAACGTTTGACCTGTGTCATTGCCAACAAAGGGTATATAACAAAGTATTGAGAAACTTTTGTTATTGACCAAATACTTATTTTCCACCATAATTTGCAATGAAAATTCATTAAAAATCCTACAATGTGATTTTCTGGATTCTTTTTTCTCAATTTGTCTGTCATAGTTGAAGTGTACCTATGATGAAAATTACAGGCCTCTCTCATCTTTTTAAGTGGGAGAACTTGCACAATTGATGGCTGACTAAATACTTTTTTTCCCCCTGTATGTGACAAATAACATTTGATTTAATTTGATTAATTTACTACAATGTTTTTGATCCATCCTCAGTTTTTTCATGTCACAGCCATTAAACTATTTTTAATTAAACTGTTTTAAAGTCACCATTGGCCTCAGGGTGAAATCCCTGAGCGGTTTCCTTCCTTTCCGGCAACTGTTTTAGGAAGGACGCCTGTATCTTTGTAGTGACTGGGTGTATTGATACACCATCCAAAGGGTAATTAATAACTTCACCATGCTCAAAGGGATATTCATTGTCTGCTATATTTTTTATTTTTACCCATCTACCAATAGGTGCCCTTCTTTGCGAGGCATTAGAAAACCTCCCTGGTCTTTGTGGTTGAATATGTGCAAGAACACTGACCACTCCCCTGGCCGGTCCTGGCAGTAGGACCACAGGAACCTACCCACATCCTGATTCACCCGTTCCACCTGCCCATTAGACACGGGGTGGAAACCAGAGGTCAGGCTGACCGAGACCCCCAGACATTCCATGAACGTCTTCCAGACCTTGGATGTGAACTGGGGATCCAGGTCAGACACTATGTCCTCTGGTACCCCGTAGTGCCGGAAGACATGTGTAAACAGGGCCTCCGTAGTCTGCAGGGCCGTGGGGAGACCGGGCAGAGGAAGGAGGCGGCAGGCCTTGGAAAAGCGGTCCACAACGACCAGGATCGTGGTGTTACCTTGAGATAGGGGAAGATCAGTAATGAAGTCAATACACAGGTGGGACCATGGCCGATGTGGAATTGGTAAAGGCTGTAACTTACCTTCTGGGAGGTGCCTAGGTGCCTTACTCTGGGCGCACACCGAGCAGGAGGAGACATACACCCTCACGTCCTTAGCCAAGGTAGGTCACCAGTACTTTGTGCTCAAGCAGCGCACTGTACGGCCGAAACCTGGGTGACCAGAGGAGGGTGAAGTGTGTACCCAGAAGATCAGACGATCACGGATAAGAGCAGGCACGTACTGCAGCCCAGCTGGACACTGCAGTGGAGATGGATCTGTGCGTAACGCCTGATCTATATCCGCGTCCATCGCCCATACTACCAGCGCCACAATGCTGGAGGCCGGGAGTATGGGGGTGTTGTCTCTGGGCCTCTCCTCTGTGTCATACAGCCGGGACAGTGCGTCTGCCTTCACGTTTTTCGTACCCGGAATGTATGATAGTGTAAAATCAAACCGGGTGAAGAATAGGGCCCACCTGGCCTGGCGAGGATTCAGCCTCCTCGCTGCCTGGATGTACTCCAGGTTATGGTGGTCCGTCCAGACGAGGAAAGGGTGTTTCGCCCCTTCGAGCCAATGCCTCCACACGGTCAAGGCTCGGACAACAGCAAACAACTCCCGATCACCATCAGATCTAATTTGGTGAAGAAGCGCGCCCCATGCATTGACTCGATCACCGAAAGAATGAGGGGGAGAGGATAACTAAATCGTGTAGTCTCCTTGTTCAGTGATCGATAATCAATGCAAGGGCGCAGACCAACGTCTTTCTTCTTCACAAAAAAGAAACTTGAGGAGGCGGGCGAAGTGGAGGGATGTATAAACCCCTGGCGCAGGGACTCGGTGACGTATGTTTCCATAGCTTCCGTTTCAGCCTGTGACAGGGGATACACATGACTCCTGGGAGGCACAGCGTCTACCCGGAGGTTTATCGCGCAATCCCCCGCCCGAGGAAGTGGTAACTTGGTCGCCTGCGTTTTGGTAAACATGTGCGCCAAATCGAGGTATTCGGGGGGAATGAGCACAATGGAGGTACTGTCTGGACTTTCCATCGTGGTTGCACCAACGGAAACACTGAGACACCTACCCTGACACTCTCGCGATCACCCCGTGAGAACCCTCTGCGGCCATGAGAAGGTGGGGTTGTGGAGTGCTAACCAAGGAATACCTAATACCATAGGGAAAGCAGGAGTTGGAACGGGCAGACCCCCTCCAGGACGTCCTCTAGCTGCCAGCAGGTTGTCCAAGCGGATGGCTATGTCCACCAGTTGCGTGAAGGACAACATGGTGTCCCGGCAGGCTAGCTCCCTTCGGACATCCTCCCGCAGATGGCACCGGAAGTGGTCGATGAGGGCCCGCTCGTTCCACCCGGACCCAGCTGCTAGAGTCCGGAACTCCAGGGCGAAGTCCTGCGCAGTCCTCGTCCCCTGCTCCAGTTGGAGGAGGAATCCCTGGCAGAGAGCAGCTGTCCCGTTGAACTCCCGTGGTCGGGATATATGGATCCCTCTGGGTGCTGGGGTGTGGGTGGCTGGATCCGGTCACCCAGCTGGTCTCGACAGATCGTTATACGACCTGGAGAACCCGATCCATTGCTTCTCCCAAGCTGGCTAGCATCGTCGAATGCTCCAGGACCCGTGCCAAGACTCCAGGCATGAGCTCCTCTCCTGCTGACTCCATAGCGGGTGGGTGAATCTGTGATGGGTGATTTGAAGGAGTTAGGTGCAGGAGGGTAAATCACAGAATACAGAGTTTATTCCGTAGTACAGAGTTACGCTGGATAGCGTCAAACAGTCCAGTGCGTAAAACAGGCGCACTGGAACAAAACAGGCACACTGGGAAAATATACAGTGGGGAAAAAAGTATTTAGTCAGCCACCAATTGTGCAAGTTCTCCCACTTAAAAAGATGAGAGAGGCCTGTAATTTTCATCATAGGTACACGTCAACTATGACAGACAAATTGAGAATTTTTTTTCCAGAAAATCACATTGAATGATTTTTTATGAATTTATTTGCAAATTATGGTGGAAAATAAGTATTTGGTCACCTACAAACAAGCAAGATTTCTGGCTCTCACAGACCTGTAACTTCTTCTTTAAGAGACTCCTCTGTCCTCCACTCGTTACCTGTATTAATGGCACCTGTTTGAACTTGTTATCAGTATAAAAGACACCTGTCCACAACCTCAAACAGTCACACTCCAAACTCCACTATGGCCAAGACCAAAGAGATGTCAAAGGACACCAGAAACAAAATTGTAGACCTGCACCAGGCTGGGAAGACTGAATCTGCAATAGGTAAGCAGCTTGGTTTGAAGAAATCAACTGTGGGAGCAATTATTAGGAAATGGAAGACATACAAGACCACTGATAATCTCCCTCGATCTGGGGCTCCACGCAAGATCTCACCCCGTGGGGTCAAAATGATCACAAGAACGGTGAGCAAAAATCCCAGAACCACACGGGGGACCTAGTGAATGACCTGCAGAGAGCTGGGACCAAAGTAACAAAGCCTACCATCAGTAACACACTACGCCGCCAGGGACTCAAATCCTGTAGTGCCAGACGTGTCCCCCTGCTTAAGCCAGTACATGTCCAGGCCCGTCTGAAGTTTGCTAGAGTGCATTTGGATGATCCAGAAGAGGATTGGGAGAATGTCATATGGTCAGATGAAACCAAAATATAATTTTTTGGTAAAAACTCAACCTGTCGTGTTTGGAGGACAAAGAATGCTGAGTTGCATCCAAAGAACACCATACCTACTGTGAAGCATGGGGGTGGAAACATCATGCTATGGGGCTGTTTTTCTGCAAAGGGACCAGGACGACTGATCCGTGTAAAGGAAAGAATGAATGGGGCCATGTATCGTGAGATTTTGAGTGAAAACCTCTTTCCATCAGCAAGGGCATTGAAGATGAAACGTGGCTGGGTCTTTCAGCATGACAATGATCCCAAACACACCGCCCGGGCAACGAAGGAGTGGCTTCGTAAGAAGCATTTCAAGGTCCTGGAGTGGCCTAGCCAGTCTCCAGATCTCAACCCCATAGAAAATCTTTGGAGGGAGTTGAAAGTCCGTGTTGCCCAGCGACAGCCCCAAAACATCACTGCTCTAGAGGAGATCTGCATGGAGGAATGGGCCAAAATACCAGCAACAGTGTGTGAAAACCTTGTGAAGACTTACAGAAAACGTTTGACCTGTGTCATTGCCAACAAAGGGTATATAACAAAGTATTGAGAAACTTTTGTTATTGACCAAATACTTATTTTCCACCATAATTTGCAAATAAATTCATTAAAAATCCTACAATTTGATTTTCTGGATTTTTTTCCCTCAATTTGTCTGTCATAGTTGACGTGTAACTATGATGAAAATTACAGGCCTCTCTCATCTTTTTAAGTGGGAGAACTTGCACAATTGGTGGCTGACTAAATACTTTTTTCCCCCACTGTACACCGGCAATATAAAATACACTGAGCTCAACCGAGCTACATACTCCTCACATTAAACAATCACCCACAATGACAAGGGGGCAGAGGGAACACTTATACACGGATTAATGAGGGGATATGAACCAGGTGTGTGTAATAGACAAGACAAAACAAATGATGAGATATGGAGCGGCAGTGGCTAGAAGGCCGGTGACGACGAACGCCGAAGCCTGCCCGAACAAGGAGAGGGAGGCAGCTTTGGAGGAAGTCGTGACAAGAAGGCATGAATTATTGAGTCACTGTTAGCTCACACTTAAGACATGACTCTGTTGTTGTGCTGTAGAATCTGTGAATTCTGTCTCTTGTATAATAAATTCTACACTGGATTAAGTGTAAATTTTCATTAACTGTAATTCCATTAGTTATGCTCCAAGACTCCATGCATCTTGTGCCAATATCTGTTATTTTTTAAGTATTGGTTCCAATAGTTTATATATTTGTCTAAGAGATTGTCAGTTGGATAGGCTCTCTGCAAGGTTTGGTATATCTTACCTGTCATATGAAAATCCTTTTCTGAATGAAATAGGATCCCTCAACATTGCTCTGATGTCCAAAAAGTTTCAGGTTGAAATTTTGTGATTCAAACATTTTAAGAGGCATATATCTCTCTTTTCCAACCAGCAGTGAACAAATTAGTAGAATCCCTCTCACTTTTGTCTTTCTTTTAGTGACAGGGAACAAGTCATTATCTTTCAAAATCCACAGCAGCGCCGGCAGAGGTACTATAGTTTCCATTCATTGTTGTAGAGGATTAGAGGGTGTAGAGGGTGTAGAAGAGTATAGAGGGTACAGAGGGTATAGAAGGGTGTTGAGGGTATAGAAGGGTATATAAGGGTATAGAAGTTGTAGAGGGTAAAGAGGGTATAGAAGGGTATAAAAGGGTGTAGAGGGTGTAGAGGGTGTAGAAGGTATATAAGGGTGTAAAGGGTGTAGAAGGTTGTAGAATGTTGTAGAGGGTATAGAATGGTATATAAGGGTGTAGATGGAGTAGAAGGCGTAGCAGGTATAGAAGGGTATAGAGGGTATAGAAGGGTATAGAACGGTATAGAGGGTGTTATGGGTATAGAAGGGTATAGAAGGGTGTAGAGGGTATAGAAGGGTATAGAACGGTATAGAGGGTGTTATGGGTATAGAAGGGTATAGAAGGGTGTAGAGGGTATAGAAGGGTATAGAACGGTGAAGAGGTTGTAGAGGGTGTAGAGGGTGTAGAGGGTATAGAGGGTGTAGAGGGTGTAGAGGGTGTAGAGGGTGTAGAGGGTGTAGAGGGTATAGAGGGTTTAGAGGGTAGAGAGGGTATAGAGGGTGTAGAGGGTATAGAGGGTGTAGAGGGTATAGAGGGTATAGAGGGTATAGAGGGTGTAGAGGGTGTAGAGGGTGTAGAGGGTGAAGAGGGTGTAGAGGGTATAGAGGGTATAGAGGTTATAGAGGGTGTAGAGGGTGTAGAGGGTATAGAGGGTGTAGAGGGTGTAGAGGGTGTAGAGGGTGTAGAGGGTATAGAGGGTATAGAGGGTGTAGAGGGTGTAGAGGGTGTAGAGGGTATAGAGGGGGTAGAGGGTGTAGAGGGTGTAGAGGGTGTAGAGGGTATAGAGGGTATAGAGGGTGTAGAGGGTATAGAGGGTGTAGAGGGTGTAGAGGGTGTAGAGGGTGTAGAGGGTATAGAGGGTGTAGAGGGTGTAGAGGGTATAGAGGGTGTAGAGGGTGTAGAGGGTATAGAGGGTATAAAGGGTGTAGAGGATGTAGAGGGTGTAGAGGGTGTAGAGGGTGTAGAGGGTATAGAGGGTGTAGAGGGTGTAGAGGGTGTAGAGGGTGTAGAGTGTGTAGAGGGTGTAGAGGGTATAGAGGGTGTAGAGTGTGTAGAGGGTGTAGAGGGTGTAGAGGGTGTAGAGGGTGTAGAGGGTGTAGAGGGTATAGAGGGTGTAGAGGGTATAGAGGGTATAGAGTGTATAGAAGGGTGTAGAGGGTGTAGAGGGTGTAGAGGGTATAGAGGGTGTAGAGGGTGTAGAGGGTGTAGAGGGTATAGAGGGTGTAGAGGGTGTAGAGTGTGTAGAGGGTATAGAGGGTGTAGAGGGTGTAGAGGGTGTAGATGGTATAGAGGGTGTAGAGGGTGTAGAGGGTATAGAGGGTGTAGAGGGTGTAGAGGGTGTAGAGGGTGTAGAGGGTGTAGAGGGTATAGAGGGTGTAGAGGGTGTAGAGGTTATAGAGGGTGTAGAGGGTGTAGAGGGTGTAGAGGGTATAGAGGGTGTAGAGGGTGTAGAGGGTATAGAAGGTGTAGAGGGTATAGAGGGTGTAGAGGGTGTAGAGGGTATAGAGGGTGTAGAGGGTGTAGAGGGTATAGAGGGTGTAGAGGGTATAGAGGGTATAGAGGGTATAGAGGGTGTAGAGGGTGTAGAGGGTGTAGAGGGTATAGAGGGTGTAGAGGGTGTAGAGGGTATAGAGGGTGTAGAGGGTATAGAGGGTGTAGAGGGTGTAGAGGGTGTAGAGGGTGTAGAGGGTATAGAGGGTGTAGAGGGTGTAGAGGGTGTAGAGGGTGTAGAGGGTGTAGAGGGTGTAGAGGGTATAGAGCGTATAGAGGGTGTAGAGGGTATAGAGGGTGTAGAGGGTGTAGAGGGTGTAGAGGGTATAGAGGGTATAGAGGGTATAGAGGGTGTAGAGGGTGTAGAGGTTATAGAGGGTATAGAGGGTATATAGGGTATAGAGGGTGTAGAGGGTATAGAGGGTGTAGAGGGTATAGAGGGTGTAGAGGGTAAAGAGGGTATCGAGGGTATAGAGGGTGTAGAGGGTGTAGAGGGTGTAGAGGGTGTAGAGGGTGTAGAGGGTGTAGAGGGTATAGAGGGTGTAGCGGGTGTAGAGGGTGTAGAGGGTGTAGAGGGTATAGAGGGTGTAGAGGGTATAGAGGGTATAGAGGGTATAGAGGGTGTAGAGGGTATAGAGGGTATATAGGGTGTAGAGGGTATATAGGGTGTAGAGGGTGTAGAGGTTATAGAGGGTATAGAGGGTATAGAGGGTATAAAGGGTGTAGAGGGTAGAGAGGGTAGAGAGGGTGTAGAGGGTATAGAGGGTGTAGAGGGTATAGAGGGTATAGAGGGTGTAGAGGGTGTAGAGGGTGTAGAGGATGTAGAGGGTATAGAGGGTATAGAGGGTGTAGAGGGTATAGAGGGTGTAGAGGGTATAGAGGGTATAGAGGGTGTAGAGGGTGTAGAGGGTGTAGAGGATGTAGAGGGTATAGAGGGTGTAGAGGGTGTAGAGGGTATAGAGGGTGTAGAGGGTATAGAGGGTGTAGAGGGTATAGAGGGTATATCGGGTGTAGAGGGTGTAGAGGGTGTAGAGGGTGTAGAGGGTATAGAGGGTGAAGAGGGTATAGAGGGTATAGAGGGTGTAGAGGGTGTAGAGGGTGTAGAGGGTGTAGAGGGTATAGAGGGTGTAGAGGGTGTAGAGGGTATAGAGGGTGTAGAGGGTATAGAGGGTGTAGAGGGTATAGAGGGTATATCGGGTGTAGAGGGTGTAGAGGGTGTAGAGGGTGTAGAGGGTATAGAGGGTATAGAGGGTGTAGAGGGCGTAGAGGGCATAGAGGGTGTAGAGGGTGTAGAGTGTGTAGAGGGTATAGAGGGTATAGAGGGTGTAGAGGGTGTAGAGGGTGTAGAGGGTATAGAGGGTATAGAGGGTGTAGAGGGTATAGAGGATGTAGAGGGTGTAGAGGGTGTAGAGGGTATAGAGGGTGTAGAGGGTGTAGAGGGTATAAAGGGTTTAGAAGGGTGTAGAGTTTGTAGAGGGTGTAGAGGGTATAGAGGGTGTAGAGGGTATAGAGGGTGTAGAGGGTGTAGAGGGTATAGAGGGTATAGAGGGTGTACAGGGTGTAGAGGTTATAGAGGGTGTAGAGGGTATAGAGGGTATAGAGGGTGTAGATGGTATAGAGGATATAGAGGGTGTAGAGGGTGTAGAGGGTATAGAGGGTGTAGAGGGTGTAGAGGGTATAGAGGGTATAGAGGGTATAGAGGGTATAGAGGGTTTAGAGGGTGTAGAGGGTGTAGAGGGTGTAGAGGGTATAGAGGGTGTAGAGGGTGTAGAGGGTATAGAGGGTATAGAGGGTATAGAGGGTGTAGAGGGTATGGAGGGTGTAGAGGGTATAGGGGGTGTAGAGGGTGTAGAGGGTGTAGAGGCTATAGAGGGTATAGAGGGTATAGAGGGTGTAGAGGGTATAGAGGGTGTAGAGGGTATAGAGGGTGTAGAGGGTATAGAGGGTATAGAGGGTATAGAGGGTATAGAGGGTGTAGAGTGTGTAGAGGGTGTAGAGGGTGTAGAGGGTGTAGAGGGTGTAGAGGGTATAGAGGGTATAGAGGGTGTAGAGGGTATAGAGGGTATAGAGGGTATAGAGGGTGTAGAGGGTGTAGAGGGTATAGAGGGTATAGAGGTTGTAGAGGGTATAGAGGGTGTAGAGGGTATAGAGGGTATAGAGGGTGTAGAGGGTGTAGAGGGTGTAGAGGGTTTAGAGGGTGTAGAGGGTATAGAGGGTGTAGAGGGTATAGAGGGTATAGAGGGTGTAGAGGGTGTAGAGGGTATAGAGGGTATAGAGGGTGTAGAGGGTGTAGAGGTTATAGAGGGTGTAGAGGGTATAGAGGTTATAGAGGGTATAGAGGGTATAGAGGGTGTAGAGGGTGTAGAGGGTGTAGAGGGTGTAGAGGGTATAGAGGGTGTAGAGGGTGTAGAGGGTGTAGAGGATGTAGAGGGTGTAGAGGGTATAGAGGGTGTAGAGGGTATAGAGGGTATAGAGGGTATAGAGGGTGTAGAGGGTGTAGAGGGTATAGAGGTTGTAGAGGGTGTAGAGGGTATAGAGGGTGTAGAGGGTATAGAGGGTATAGAGGGTGTAGAGGGTGTAGAGGGTATAGAGGGTATAGAGGGTATAGAGGGTATAGAGGGTGTAGAGGGTGTAGAGGGTATAGAGGGTGTAGAGGGTATAGAGGGTATAGAGGGTGTAGAGGGTGTAGAGGGTGTAGAGGGTATAGAGGGTGTAGAGGGTATAGAGGGTATAGAGGGTATAGAGGGTATAGAGGGTGTAGAGGGTGTAGAGGGTATAGAGGGTATAGAGGGTGTAGAGGGTATAGAGGGTGTAGAGGGTGTAGAGGGTATAGAGGGTGTAGAGGGTATAGAGGGTATAGAGGGTATAGAGTGTGTAGAGGGTATAGAGGGTATAGAGGGTATAGAGGGTGTAGAGGGTATAGAGGGTATAGAGGGTGTAGAGGGTGTAGAGGGTATAGAGGGTATAGAGGGTGTAGAGGGTATAGAGGGTATAGAGGGTGTAGAGGGTATAGAGGGTATAGAGGGTATAGAGGGTATAGAGGGTATAGAGGGTGTAGAGGGTGTAGAGGGTATAGAGGGTGTAGAGGGTATAGAGGTTATAGAGGGTATAGAGGGTGTAGAGGGTATAGAGGGTGTAGAGGGTGTAGAGGGTGTAGAGGGTGTAGAGGGTATAGAGGGTGTAGAGGGTATAGAGGGTGTAGAGGGTGTAGAGGGTGTAGAGGGTATAGAGGGTATAGAGGGTATAGAGGGTGTAGAGGGTGTAGAGGGTATAGAGGGTATAGAGGTTGTAGAGGGTATAGAGGGTGTAGAGGGTATAGAGGGTATAGAGGGTGTAGAGGGTGTAGAGGGTGTAGAGGGTTTAGAGGGTGTAGAGGGTATAGAGGGTGTAGAGGGTATAGAGGGTATAGAGGGTGTAGAGGGTGTAGAGGGTATAGAGGGTATAGAGGGTGTAGAGGGTGTAGAGGTTATAGAGGGTGTAGAGGGTATAGAGGTTATAGAGGGTATAGAGGGTATAGAGGGTGTAGAGGGTGTAGAGGGTGTAGAGGGTGTAGAGGGTATAGAGGGTGTAGAGGGTATAGAGGGTGTAGAGGGTATAGAGGGTGTAGAGGGTGTAGAGGGTGTAGAGGGTGTAGAGGGTGTAGAGGGTATAGAGGGTATAGAGGGTGTAGAGGGTATAGAGGGTGTAGAGGGTGTAGAGGGTGTAGAGGGTGTAGAGGGTATAGAGGGTGTAGAGGGTATAGAGGGTGTAGAGGGTGTAGAGGGTGTAGAGGGTGTAGAGGGTGTAGAGGGTATAGAGGGTATAGAGGGTGTAGAGGTTATAGAGGGTGTAGAGGTTATAGAGGGTATAGAGGGTGTAGAGGGTATAGAGGATATAGAGGGTGTAGAGGGTGTAGAGGGTATAGAGGGTATAGAGGGTGTAGAGGGTATAGAGGGTGTAGAGGGTATAGAGGGTGTAGAGGGTGTAGAGGGTGTAGAGGGTGTAGAGGGTGTAGAGGGTATAGAGGGTGTAGAGGGTGTAGAGGGTGTAGAGGGTATAGAGGGTATAGAGGGTGTAGAGGGTATAGAGGGTGTAGAGGTTATAGAGGGTGTAGAGGTTATAGAGGGTATAGAGGGTGTAGAGGGTATAGAGGGTATAGAGGGTGTAGAGGGTGTAGAGGGTGTAGAGGGTGTAGAGGGTGTAGAGGGTATAGAGGGTATAGAGGGTATAGAGGGTGTAGAGGTTATAGAGGGTGTAGAGGTTATAGAGGGTATAGAGGGTGTAGAGGGTATAGAGGGTATAGAGGGTGTAGAGGTTATAGAGGGTATAGAGGGTGTAGAGGGTATAGAGGGTGTAGAGGGTGTAGAGGGTATAGAGGGTATAGAGGGTATAGAGGGTATAGAGGGTGTAGAGGGTGTAGAGTGTGTAGAGGGTATAGAGGGTGTAGAGGGTGTAGAGGGTGTAGAGGGTGTAGAGGGTATAGAGGGTGTAGAGGTTGTAGAGGGTATAGAGGGTGTAGAGGGTGTAGAGGGTGTAGAGGGTGTAGAGGGTGTAGAGGGTGTAGAGGGTATAGAGGGTATAGAGGGTATAGAGGGTGTAGAGGGTGTAGAGGGTATAGAGGGTGTAGAGGGTGTAGAGGGTATAGAGGGTATAGAGGGTGTAGAGGGTGTAGAGGGTATAGAGGGTGTAGAGGGTATAGAGGGTATAGAGGGTGTAGAGGGTGTAGAGGGTGTAGAGGGTATAGAGGGTATAGAGGGTGTAGAGGGTATAGAGGGTGTAGAGGGTGTAGAGGGTGTAGAGGGTATAGAGGGTGTAGAGGGTGTAGAGGGTGTAGAGGATGTAGAGGGTGTAGAGGGTATAGAGGGTGTAGAGGGTATAGAGGGTATAGAGGGTATAGAGGGTGTAGATGGTGTAGAGGGTATAGAGGGTGTAGAGGGTATAGAGGGTGTATAGGGTGTAGAGGGTATAGAGGGTTTAGAGGGTGTAGAGGGTATAGAGGGTGTAGAGGGTGTAGAGGGTGTAGAGGGTATAGAGGGTATAGAGGGTATAGAGGGTGTAGAGGGTATAGAGGGTATAGAGGGTATAGAGGGTGTAGATGGTGTAGAGGGTATAGAGGGTGTAGAGGGTATAGAGGGTGTATAGGGTGTAGAGGGTATAGAGGGTTTAGAGGGTGTAGAGGGTATAGAGGGTGTAGAGGGTGTAGAGGGTGTAGAGGGTATAGAGGGTATAGAGGGTATAGAGGGTGTAGAGGGTGTAGAGGGTGTAGAGGGTGTAGAGGGTATAGAGGGTATAGAGGGTATAGATGGTATAGAGGGTGTAGAGGGTATAGAGGGTGTAGAGGGTGTAGAGGGTGTAGAGGGTATAGAGGGTGTAGAGGGTGTAGAGGGTGTAGAGGATGTAGAGGGTGTAGAGGGTATAGAGGGTGTAGAGGGTATAGAGGGTATAGAGGGTATAGAGGGTGTAGAGGGTGTAGAGGGTATAGAGGTTGTAGAGGGGTGTAGAGGGTATAGAGGGTGTAGAGGGTATAGAGGGTATAGAGGGTGTAGAGGGTGTAGAGGGTATAGAGGGTATAGAGGGTATAGAGGGTATAGAGGGTGTAGAGGGTGTAGAGGGTATAGAGGGTGTAGAGGGTATAGAGGGTATAGAGGGTGTAGAGGGTGTAGAGGGTGTAGAGGGTATAGAGGGTGTAGAGGGTGTAGAGGGTATAGAGGGTATAGAGGGTATAGAGGGTGTAGAGGGTGTAGAGGGTATAGAGGGTATAGAGGGTGTAGAGGGTATAGAGGGTGTAGAGGGTGTAGAGGGTATAGAGGGTGTAGAGGGTATAGAGGGTATAGAGGGTATAGAGTGTGTAGAGGGTATAGAGGGTATAGAGGGTATAGAGGGTGTAGAGGGTATAGAGGGTATAGAGGGTGTAGAGGGTGTAGAGGGTATAGAGGGTATAGAGGGTGTAGAGGGTATAGAGGGTATAGAGGGTGTAGAGGGTATAGAGGGTATAGAGGGTATAGAGGGTATAGAGGGTATAGAGGGTGTAGAGGGTGTAGAGGGTATAGAGGGTGTAGAGGGTATAGAGGTTATAGAGGGTATAGAGGGTGTAGAGGGTATAGAGGGTGTAGAGGGTATAGAGGGTATAGAGGGTGTAGAGGGTATAGAGGGTGTAGAGGGTATAGAGGGTGTAGAGGTTATAGAGGGTATAGAGGGTGTAGAGGGTGTAGAGGGTATAGAGGTTATAGAGGGTATAGAGGGTGTAGAGGGTATAGAGGGTGTAGAGGTTATAGAGGGTATAGAGGGTGTAGAGGGTGTAGAGGGTATAGAGGTTATAGAGGGTATAGAGGGTGTAGAGGGTATAGAGGGTGTAGAGGTTATAGAGGGTATAGAGGGTGTAGAGGGTGTAGAGGGTATAGAGGGTATAGAGGGTATAGAGGGGGTAGAGGGTATAGAGGGTATAGAGGGTGTAGAGGTGTTCAATAAAATAAACCCTCTCATTAGAGTGAACTGATGACTAATGGAACAGTAACACAGGGAAAGGTATTGTTCATCAGAGTGCTGTAGGAATATCACAGTGCTGCCCTCATCAAGATAGCTCTTTCAGACAAGCTACATTCACACTATGTTTTATATTCCTTCTCTGTCATTTATTTTCAGAGACGGACAAAGTAACAATGCAACCTCCGTTGGTATTTTTCAGGGAATGTAACACAAAGGTAATGATTAGCATGACAATATATGGGATTTCAGGGAATGTAACACAAAGATAATGATTAGCGTTACAAGAGATGGGATTTTAGGGAATGTAACACAAAGATAATGATTAGCATTACAAGAGATGGGATTTCAGGGAATGTAACACAAAGATAATGATTAGCATTACAAGAGATGGGATTTCAGGGAATGTAACACAAAGATAATGATTAGCATTACAAGAGATGGGATTTCCAACGATACCTCTTATATCGCTTTTCAGTACATAATGAGTCTTCTATGTTAGCTTCCCCTGAAGTGTCACTCACTGCTGTCAAATGTGACGTTATATTTCCTCACACGGAGCTTTAACACTGTTCTGTTCTGCTGTTCAATGTTTTAATAAGAGAAACCCATTGGAGAACGTGTTTCTACATGTGTCCGAGGAAGGTCAGACTGAAGTGGAATATAACCATAATAAATGGACAATGAATCATAGTGTTTCCTCCTCCCAGATGGATTAAAGTACGTGATGTTCACAACAGGAACCAACGAGGTGTTGTGATTGGCTCACATAGTTCTGTCCAAGGGTCTATCCAACCACCTCTTTCATATGATGGGGATACATAGAAGTGTGATACAAGGTGTGGGTTACTTTAACGCTTTAAAAGACCCTATTTGAACAAACCTCACACAATGATAATTCAAAGCACTGTACCCCTTACAAAAAAACACATGAAAAAAATCACGCTAAAAAAATTTAATGTGAAAAGAAATATATATAGTCAGACAAATGTTTTTTGGGGACACAAGTGCTGTTTCACATGTACATTTTTCACAAGTTAAGGTTTTATTTATGTTTAAGTTTTTTTTTTTTACAATGCAAAACATCCACATACAAACGACAACATATAGACACACAAACATCCACATCACCACCCCTGCCCACACCCACCTGCTCACCCCCCATCCACATCACCACCCCTGCCCACACCCACCTGCTCACACCCCCCATCCACATCACCACCACTGCCCACACCCACCTGCTCACACCCCCATCTCCAGCGCCCGTATCACTTTCCGCCACATGGCCTCAAACTGCACAATTTTGTTTCTCTCGGTCGCCCACGCACTTTCAACATTTAGATAGTAAAGCATTTGAGCTTTCCATTGTGCCAGGACATGGACATCGATTCCGTCGTAGTCCATGTGGGTTTTAATGACATTATGAAGGGCAGCTCTGAACAGTTGAAACTGGATTTCAAAGAGCTGATTGACTCTCTGCTAGACACTAATAAACTACCCATCATATCTGGCCCTGTGCCCTCACTGAATCGTGGCATTGAACGCTTTAGCAGTATTCTTTCTCTTCACAACTGGCTACGTGATTATTGCAGCTCAATAGGTGTAACTTTTGTTGACAATTTCGATACCTTTTGGAAACAAAACACTTTTTATAAGGAGGATGGGATCCACCCAAATCATTTGGTTTCCTGGATCCTTTCACAGCATTATAGGGCATATCAATGACCCAAGCCCAGCTCAGTTAATCCCTACCATTGCGTCAATGAGTCATTATAATGCTTTAGCAAAAGTACATTATACCAGGGGCATTGGTAGACACAATGTACAGTGGGGAAAAAAAGTATTTAGTCAGCCACCAATTGTGCAAGTTCTCCCACTTAAAAAGATGAGAGAGGCCTGTAATTTTCATCATAGGTACACGTCAACTATGACCCCCCAAATTGTAAGTGGTTATCCCACTGGCTATAGGGTGAACGCACCAATTTGTGAATCGCTCTTCTCACGCTCTGGCTCCGGGACTGTGTAGTTTGAGCCAGGGTGTATTCATTTGGTTGTGTTGGGTATAGGGTGTGTTCATTTGGTTGTGTTTGGTTTTGGTTGTAGTGTCTTGTCTTGTCATGTGACTCCCAATCGGAGGTAACGAGTGTCAGCTGTCGGCTCGTTATCTCTGATTGGGAGCCATATTTAAACTGTCAGTGTTCACCTTAGGGTTGTGGGTTTTTGTTCCATGTTTCAGTCTGTGTACTGAGGACTTCACTATCCGTCATTGTTTATTGTTTTCTCGTTCGTGCACTTTAACTTTAATAAAGTCATGTTGCTACTAAACGCTGCGCTTTGGTCCACTCCTTCCGTAGACGGCCGTGACAGAAAAACCCACCAAAAAAGGACCAAGCAGCGTGTCCAGGAGCAAGGAGACTGGACATGGGAGGAAGCACCGGGTAAGGAGATCGAGAGGCTGGCGATGGCCCAGGTGGGCAAATCGTGGTCCTGGGAGGACATGCTCGGGGGCAAGGGACCTTGGGGGAGGATCAAGGCCCTGGCGAGAGAGGAGCAACGGGCGTCAGCAGGGCCATCGTCGGAGGGACGAGAGGCAACCCCAAAACGCTTTTTGGGGGGCACATGGCTTAGGCGGCTGGGCAGCAGGAGGCTGCCACAGGGAGACGTGGAGAGAAGGCTACCGGATTACGGGAGCCATTGGCGAGTAGAGGGAGGAAGTAGTTGAGGCACGACGTGAGAGACTGAGGTGTGTTACCAGTCCGGTCCGGCCCGTTCCTGATCCCCGGTTAAGGCCAGTGGTGTGTGTTCCCAGTACGGACCGGCCTGTTCTACTCCACGCACCAAGCCCACGGTGTGCGTCGCCAGTCCAGCCCGGCCGGTTCCTGCTCCACGTACTAGGCCTACGGTGTACGTCGCCAGCCCAGCCCGGCCTGTTCCTGCTTCTCGCATCGGGCCTACGGTGTGCGTCGCCAGCCCAGCCCGGCCTGTTCCTGCTCCACGCACAGAACCTACGGTGTGCGTCGTCAGCCCAGCCCGGCCTGTTCCTGCTCCACGCACAGAGCCTACGGTGTGCGTCGCCAGCCCAGCCCGGCCTGTTCCTGCTCTACGCACAAAGCCTACGGGGTGCGTCGCCAGCCCAGCCCGGCCTGTTCCTGCTCCACGCACAAAACCCACGGGGTGCGTCGCCAGCCCAGCCCGGCCTGTTCCTGCTCTACGCACAAAGCCTACGGGGTGCGTCGCCAGCCCAGCCCGGCCTGTTCCTGCTCCACGCACAAAACCACGGTGTGCGTCGCCAGCCCAGCCCGGCCTGTTCCTGCTCAACGCACAAAGCCACGGTGTGCGTCGCCAGCCCAGCCCGGCCTGTTCCTGCTCCACGCACAAAACCTATGGTGTGCGTCGCCAGCCCAGCCCGGCCTGTTCCTGCTCAACGCACAAAGCCTACGGTGTGCGTCGCCAGCCCAGCCCGGCCTGTTCCTGCTCCACGCACAAAACCTACGGTGTGCGTCGCCAGCCCAGCCCGGCCTGTCCCTGCTCCACGCACCAAGCCTACGGGGTGCGTTGCCAGCCCAGCCCGGCCTGTCCCTGCTCTACGCACAAAGCCTACGGTGTGCGTCGCCAGCCCAGCCCGGCCTGTTCCTGCTCCACGCACAGAACCTACGGTGTGCGTCGCCAGCCCGACCCGGCCTGTTCCTGCCACTCGCACCAAGCCAAGGGTGCGAGTCGTCAGCCTGGTTCAGCTCGTCCCTGCTACTCGCACCAAGCCAAGGGTGCGAGTCGTCAGCCTGGTCCAGCCCGTTCCTGCTACTCGCACCAAGCCAGGGGTACGAGTCGTCGGCCTGGTCCAGCCCGTTCCTGCTACTCGCACCAAGCCAAAGGGTGCGAGTCGTCAGCCTGGTTCAGCTCGTCCCTGCTACTCGCACCAAGCCAAGGGTGCGAGTCGTCAGCCTGGTCCAGCCCGTTCCTGCTACTCGCACCAAGCCAAGGGTGCGAGTCGTCCAGCCTGGTTCAGCTCGTCCCTGCTACTCGCACTGAGCCAAGGGTGCGAGCCGTCAGCCTGATCCAGCCCATTCTGCTACTCGCACCAAGCCAGGGATGCGAGTCGTCAGCCTGGTGAGGCCCGTTCTGGCTCCACGCATCAAGCCTAGGGTGCGTATCGTCTGCCAGGTCGGTCCATTTCCTACCTCACGCGCCAAGCCAGGGGTGCGCGTCGGAGGTCCTGATCCAGCAAGCGGGGTCAGATCGGACCGGGGCACTACGGGGGAGTGAAGTGGGGTGGTGGTCAAGCCCGAGCCGGAGCCGCCTCCGAGGAGCAACACCCACCCAGCCCTCCCCTATTTTGGGGGTGTAGGCGCGGTCGGAGTCCGCGCCTTTAGGGGGTACTGTCACGCTCTGGCGCCGGGACTGTGTAGTTTGAGCCAGGGTGTATTCATTTGGTTGTGTTGGGTATAGGGTGTGTTCATTTGGTTGTGTTTGGTTTTGGTTGTAGTGTCTTGTCTCGTCATGTGACTCCCAATCGGAGGTAACGAGTGTCAGCTGTCGGCTCGTTATCTCTGATTGGGAGCCATATTTAAACTGTCAGTGTTCACCTTAGGGTTGTGGGTTTTTGTTCCATGTTTCAGTCTGTGTACTGAGGACTTCACTATCCGTCATTGTTTATTGTTTTCTCGTTCGTGCACTTTAACTTTAATAAAGTCATGTTCGCTACAAACGCTGCGCTTTGGTCCACTCCTTCCATAGACGGCCGTGACAGCTCTGGCTAAGAGCGTCTGCTAAATGACGTTAATGTGCCCTTGAGCAAGGCACTTAACCCTAATTGCTCCTGTAAGTCGCTCTGGATAAGAGCGTCTGCTAAATGACTAAAATGTAAATGTAAAAATGACAGACAAAATGAGAATTATTTTTCTAGAAAATCACATTGTAGGATTTTTAATGAATTTATTTGCAAATTATGGTGGAAAATATGTATTTGGTCAATAACAAAAGTTTCTCAATACTTTGTTAAATACCCTTTGTTGGCAATGACACAGGTCAAACTTTTTCTGTAAGTCTTCACAAGGTTTTCACACACTGTTGCTGGTATTTTGGCCCATTCCTCCATGCAGATCTCCTCTAGAGCAGTGATGTTTTGGGGCTGTCGCTGGGCAACACGGACTTTCAACTCCCTCCAAAGATTTTCTATGGGGTTGAGATCTGGAGACTGGCTAGGCCACTACAGGACCTTGAAATGCTTCTTACGAAGCCACTCCTTCGTTGCCCGGGCGGTGTGTTTGGGATCATTGTGATGCTGAAAGACCCAGCCACGTTTCATCTTCAATGCCCTTGCTGATGGAAGGAGGTTTTCACTCAAAATCTCACGATACATGGCCCCATTCATTCTTTCCTTTACACGGATCAGTCGTCCTGGTCCCTTTGCAGAAAAAACAGCCCCAAAGCATGATGTTTCCACCCCCATGCTTCACAGTAGGTATGGTGTTCTTTGGATGCAACTCAGCATTCTTTGTCCTCCAAACATGACGAGTTGAGTTTTTACCAAAAAAGTTATATTTTGGTTTCATCTGACCATATGACATTCTCCCAATCCTCTTCTGGATCATCCAAATGCACTCTAGCAAACTTCAGACGGGCCTGGACATGTACTGGCTTAAGCAGGGGGGACACGTCTGGCACTGCAGGATTTGAGTCCCTGGCGGCGTAGTGTGTTACTGATGGTAGGCTTTGTTACTTTGGTCCCAGCTCTCTGCAGGTCATTCACTAGGTCCCCCGTGTGGTTCTGGGATTTTTGCTCACCGTTCTTGTGATCATTTTGACCCCACGGGGTGAGATCTTGCGTGGAGCCCCAGATCGAGGGAGATTATCAGTGGTCTTGTATGTCTTCCATTTCCTAATAATTGCTCCCACAGTTGATTTCTTCAAACCAAGCTGCTTACATATTGCAGATTCAGTCTTCCCAGCCTGGTGCAGGTCTACAATTTTGTTTCTGGTGTCCTTTGACAGCTCTTTGGTCTTGGCCATAGTGGAGTTTGGAGTGTGACTGTTTGAGGTTGTGGACAGGTGTCTTTTATACTGATAACAAGTTCAAACAGGTGCCATTAATACAGGTAACGAGTGGAGGACAGAGGAGCCTCTTAAAGAAGAAGTTATAGGTCTGTGAGAGCCAGAAATCTTGCTTGTTTGTAGGTGACCAAATACTTATTTTCCACCATAATTTGCAAATAAATTCATTAAAAATCCTACAATGTGAATTTCTGGAATTTTTTTTCTCAATTTGTCTGTCATAGTTGACGTGTACCTATGATGAAAATTACAGGCCTCTCTCATCTTTTTAAGTGGGAGAACTTGCACAATTGGTGGCTGACTAAATACTTTTTCCCCCCACTGTAAGTAACCTAATTTATGTCCCTCTAACTGCCCTGAATGCCTCTGCTGATCCTACAGCTGTTGTATGCAGTAATCATGTGCCTATGAACCATATTTATGTTGTTAGCACTGAGGCGATGTGACCTAGTAGGAAGTCCACTGTGTGCAGCTCACCCTGCACTAACATAAATAACATGAGAATGTCTACTTCTGCTAAGCTTCCCAGTAAAGCAATGAAAACAAGCAAGCATCCCAGAAAAGTGCTAAAAATAGCCCACGTTAACATATGTAGCTCAAGAAACAAGGTTTATGAAATTCATAACTTGCTAGTAACAGATTACATTCATATTCTGACTATCTCTGAAACGAACTTAGACAATACCTTTGATGATAAAGTGGTAGCAATACAAAGTTATAACATTTACAGAAAAAACAGACATGCCAGTGGTGGAGGTGTTGCTGTTTATATTCAGAACCACATTCCTGTAAATCTTAGAGAAGATCTCATGTTAAATACTGTTGAAGTAATATGGTTACAGGTTCACATGCCTCATCTAAAGCCCATTCTGGTGGGAAGCAGCTAAAGACCACCAAGTGCTAACAGTCAGTATCTGGATAATATGTGTGAAATGCTTGATAATGTATGTGAAATCAACAGAGAGGTATTTTTTCTGGGTGACCTTAATATTGACTGGCTTTCATCAAGCTGCCCACTCAAGAAAACGCTTCAAACTGTAACCAGTGCCTGCCAACTGGTTCAGGTAATCAGTTAACCTACCAGGGTAGTTACAAAAAAAGAAAAAGGAAAATGTATGCACGCATGACTGTAAGTCGCTTTGGATAAAAGTGTCTGCTAAATGGCATATTATTATTATTATTATTACAAACAGCACAGGAATGAAATCATCAACATGTATTGATCACATCTTTACTAATGCTGCAGAAATGTTCTTGAAAGCATTATCCAGATCCATCGGATGTAGTGATCACAATATATTAGACATATCTAGGAAAACCAAAGTACCAAAAGCTAGGCCTAATATAGTTTATAAGAGGTCATACAATAAGTTTTGTAGTGATTCCTATGTTGTTGATGTAAATAATATTTGTTGGTCCGTGGTGTGTAATGAGGAGCAAACAGACGTTGCACTTGACTTATTTATGAAATTGCTTATCCCAGTTACTAATAAGCATTCACCCATTAAAAAAAAAAATTGCTGTAAAAACGGTTAAATCCCCGTGGATTGATGAGGAATTTAAAAATGGTATGGTTGGCAAACGTACTGCAAATTGAGAAATCATGTGACTGAACTGAAAAAAAAGAAGAAGAAATTAAACTATGAAACAAAGATAAATAACTTAAATAATTATAGTAAAAAGCTTTGGAGCACCTTCAATTAAATTTTGGGGAAAAGGGCAAACTCAGCGCCATCATTCATTGAATCAGATGACTCATTCATCACAAAACCAATTGATATTGCCAACTACTACAATAATTTTTTCATTGGCAAGATTAGCAAACTTAGGCATAACATGCCAGCAACAAATGCTAACACTACACATGCAAGTATATCTGACCAAATAATGAAAGACAAGAATTGTAATTTTGAATTCCATAAAGTGAGTGTGGAAGAGGTGACAAAATGATTGTTGTCTATCAACAATGACAAGCCACCGGGGTCTGATAACTTGGATGGAAAATTACTGAGAATAATAGCAGACGATATTGCCACTCCTATTTGCCATATTTTCTATTTAAGCCTACTTGAAAGTGTGTGCCCTCAATCCTGGATGAAAGCAAAAGTCATTCCGCTACCTAAGAATAGTAAGGCCCCCTTTATTGTCTCAAATAGCCAACCAATTAGCCTGTTACCAACCCTTAGTGAACTATTGGGGAAAATGATGTTTGACCAGATACAAGGCTATTTTACAGACCCCATCATAGTACTGAGACTGCACTCGTGAAGGTGGTAAATTACCTTTTAATGGCGTCAGACCATGGCTCTGCATCTGTCATTGTGCCACCTTTGACACCATCGATTACCACATTCTTTTGGCGAGATTGGAAACCCTAATTGGTCTTCACGGACAAGTTCTTGCCTGGTTTAGATCTTATCTGTCTGAAAGGTATCAGTTCGTCTCTGTGGATGGTTTGTCCTCGGACAAATCAGTTGTACGTTTCGGTGTTCCTCAAGGTTCCGCTTTAGGACCACTATTGTTTTCAATATGGTGGCGTACTGCATTAGCATCAAATAGCCCCCGCGATATGCAACTTTTCAGGGAAGTTAGGAACCAATATACACAAGCAGTCAGGAAAGCAAAGACTAACTTTTTCAAACAGAAATTTGCATCCTGTAGCACTAACTCCAAAAAGTTTTGGGACACTGTAAAGTCCATGGAGAATAAGAGCACTTCCTCCCAGCTGCCCACTGCACTGAGGCTAGGAAACACTATCACCACCGATAAATCTACAATAATCGAGAATTTCAACAAGCATTTTGCTACGACTGGCCATGCTTTCCACCTGGCTACCACTACCCCGGCCACCAACTCTGCATCCTCCGCTGCAACTTGCCCATGCCCCCCCGCTTCTCCTTCACACCAATTCAGACAGCTGATGTTCTGAAAGAGCTGCAAAATCTGGACCCCTACAAATCAGCTGGGCTAGACAATCTGGACCCTTTCTTTCTAAAACTAGCCGCCGAAATTGTCGCAACCCCCATTACTAGCCTGTTCAACCTCTCTTTCGTAACGTCTGAGATCCCCAGAGATTGGAAAGCTGCCACGGTCATCCCCCTCTTCAAAGGGGGTGACACTCTAGATCCAAACTGTTACAGACCTATATCCATCCTGCCCTGCCTTTCGAAAAGTATTTGAAAGCCAAGTTAACAAACAGATCACCGACCATTTCAAATCCCACGGTACCTTCTCCGCTATGCAATCCGGTTTCCGAGCTGGTCATGGGTGCACTTCAGCCACGCTCAAGGTCCTAAACGATATTATAACCGCGATCGATAATAGACAGTACTGTGCAGCCGTCTTCATCGACCTGGCCAAGGCTTTCGACTCTGTCAACCACCACATTCTTATTGGCAGACTAAATAGCCTTGGTTTCTCAAATGACTGCCTCGCCTGGTTCACCAACTACTTCTCAGATAGAGTTCAATGTGTCAAATCGGAGGGCCTGTTGTCTGGACCTCTGGCAGTCTCTATGGGGGTGCCACAGGGTTCAATTCTTGGGCCGACTCTTTTCTCTGTGTATATCAATGATGTCGCTCTTGCTGCTGGTGACTCTCAGATCCACCTCTACGCAGACGACACCATTTTTTATACATCTGGTCCTTCATTGGACACTGTGTTAACAAACCTCCAAACGAGCTTCAATGCCATACAACACACCTTCAGTAGCCTCCAACTGCTCTTAAACAGTAGTAAAACTAAATGCATGCTCTTCAATCGAACGCTGCTGGCACCCGCCCACCCGACTAGAATCACTACTCTCGACGGGTCTGACCTAGAGTATGTGGACAACTAAAAATACCTAGGTGTCTGGTTAGACTGTAAACTCTCCTTCCAGACTCACATTAAGCATCTCCAATCCAAAGTTAAATCTAGAATCGGCTTCCTATTTTGCAACAAAGCCTCCTTCACTCATGCTGCCAAACATGCCCTCGTAAAACTGACTATCCTACCGATCCTTGACTTCGGCGATGTCATTTACAAAATAGCCTCCAACACTCTACTCAGCAAATTGGATGTAGTCTATCACAGTGCCATCCGTTTTGTCTCCAAAGCCCCATACACTACCCACCACTGTGACCTGTACGCTCTTGTTGGCTGGTCCTCACTACATGTTCGTCGTCAAACCCACTGGCTCCAGGCCATCTATAAATCACTGCTAGGCAAATCCCCGCCTTATCTTAGCTCATTGGTCACCATAGCAGCACCCACCCGTAGTCTGCGCTCCAGCAGGTATATCTCACTGGTCATCCCCAAAGCCAACACCTCCTTTGGCCGCCATTCCTTCCAGATCTCTGCTGCCAATGACTGGAACGAATTGCAAAAATCTCTGAAGCTGGAGACTCTTATCTCCCTCACTAACTTTAAGCATCAGTTGTCAGAGCAGCTTACCGATCACTGCACCTGTACACAGCCCTTCTGAAATTAGCCCACCCAACTACCTCATCCCCATATTGTTATTTATCTTGCTCATTTGCACCCCAGTATCTCTATTTGCACATAATATCTTGCACATCTAGCATTCCAGTGTTAATACTAATTGTAATTATTTTGCACTATGCCCTATTTATTGCCTTACCTCCATAACTTGCTACATTTGCACACACTGTATATATATTTTATTTTGTATTTTTTAACTTTATGTTTTGTTTTACCCCATATGTAACTCTGTGTTGTTGTTTTTATCGCACTGCTTTGCTTTATCTTGGCCAGGTCGCAGTTGTAAATGAGAACTTGTTCTCAACTGGCTTACCTGGTTAAATAAAGGTGAAATAAAATAAATAAAAAATATATGTTCTACCTCTTGGTGATGTCATTCGTAAACACAATGTCAACTTTCACTGCTATGCGGACGACACACAGCTCTACATTTGGATGAAACATGGTGAAGCCCCAAAATGTCCTACCCTGGAAGCCTGTGTTTCAGACATAAGGAAGTGGATGGTGGCAAATGTTTTACTTTAAAACTCGGACAAAACAGAGATGCTAGTTCTAGGTCCCAAGATATAAAGAGGTCTGCTGTTGGATCTGACAATTAATCTTGATGGTTGTACAGTCGTCTCAAATAAAACTGTGAAGGACCTCGGCGTTACTCTGGACCCTGATCTCGCTTTTGACGAACATATCAAGAATATTTCAAGGGCAGCTTTTTTCCATCTTCATAACTTTGCAAAAATCACAAACATTTTGTCAAAAAATTATGCAGAAAAGCTAATCCATGCTTTTGTCACTTCTAGATTAGACTACTGCAATGCTCTACTCTCCGGCTACCCAGATAAAGCACTAAATAAACTTAAGTTATTGCTAAATACGGCTGCTAGAATCTTGACTAGAACCAAACAATTCGATCATATTACTCCAGTGCTAGCCTCTCTACACTGGCTTCCTGTTGAGGCTAGGGCTGATTTCAAGGTTTTACTGCTAACATACAAAGCATTACATGGGCTTGCTCCTACCTATCTCTCCGATTTGGTCCTGCCATACATACCTACACGTACGCTACAGTCACAAGACGCAGGCCTCCTAATTGTCCCTAGAATTTCTAAGCAAACAGCTGGAGGCAGGGCTTTCTCCTATAGAGCTCAATTTTAATGGAATGGTCTGTCTATCCATGTGTGAGACGCAGACTCGGTCTCGACCTTTAAGTCTTTACTGAAGACTCATCTCTTCAGTAGGTCCTATGATTGAGTGTAGTCTGGCCCAGGGGTGCGAAGGTGAACGGAAAGGCACTGGAATGACAAACCTTCCCTTGCTGTCTCTGCCTGGCCGGTTCCCGTCTCTCCGCTGGGATTCTCTACCTCTGACCCTATTACGGGGGCTGAGTCACTGGTGCTCTTCCATGCCGTTCCTAGGAGGAGTGGCAGGCTTTTTTTACGCTATACTTGACTTGACTCTAATTCTCTCTCTCTCCCTCTCTCTCTCCCTCCCCTCCCAGAGGACCTGAGCCGTAGGACCATGCCTCAGGACTACCTGGCCTGATGACTCCTGGCTGTCCCCAGTCCTCTCCCTCTCTCTCTCCCTCTCTCTCCCCTCCTGTAGGACCTGAGTCGTAGGACCATGCCTCAGGACTACCTGGCCTGATGACTCCTGGCTGTCCCCAGTCCTCTCCCTCTCTCCCTCTCTCCCTCCCCTCCCGGAGGACCTGAGCCGTAGGACCTGGCCTCAGGACTACCTGGCCTGATGACTCCTGGCTGTCCCCAGTCCTCTCCCTCTCTCCCTCCCCTCCCGGAGGACCTGAGCCGTAGGACCTGGCCTCAGGACTACCTGGCCTGATGACTCCTGGCTGTCCCCAGTCCTCTCCCTCTCTCCCTCTCTCCCTCCCCTCCCGGAGGACCTGAGCCGTAGGACCTGGCCTCAGGACTACCTGGCCTGATGACTCCTGGCTGTCCCCAGTCCTCTCCCTCTCTCCCTCTCTCCCTCCCCTCCCGGAGGACCTGAGCCCTAGGACCATGCCTCAGGACTACCTGGCCTGATGACTCCTGGCTGTCCCCAGTCCACCTGGCCGTGCTGCTGCTCCAGTTTCAACTCTTCTTCTTCTATATACAACTCTTCTTCTTCTATTCTTCTTCTTCTTCTTCTTCTATCTGCTGATGTAAAAAAATGACTCCTGGCTGTCCCCAGTCCACCTGGTATTGATATTGCTTTTCCTTTTGTCTTCCATATTGTTGTATTGTTCTTAACTATGAAGTTGTTAATGTTCTTAGCTTTATCCTTAGAAAATAGACACGCAAAAATATTCTGGGGATCAGCATGCGCATCTTCAATATTTACAAAAATATTCTGGGGATCAGCATGCGCATCTTCAATATTTACAAAAATATTCTGGGGATCAGCATGCGCATCTTCAATATTTACAAAAATATTCTGGGGATCAGCATGCGCATCTTCAATATTTACAAAAATATTCTGGGGATCAGCATGCACATCTTCAATATTTACAAAAATATTCTGGGGATCAGCATGCGCATCTTCAATATTTACAAAAATATTCTGGTGATCAGCATGCGCATCTTCAATATTTACAAAAATATTCTGGGGATCAGCATGCGCATCTTCAATATTTACAAAAATATTCTGGGGATCAGCATGCGCATCTTCAATATTTACAAAAATATTCTGGGGATCAGCATGCGCATCTTCAATATTTACAAAAATATTCTGGGGATCAGCATGCGCATCTTCAATATTTACAAAAATATTCTAGCTGGGCTAGACAATCTGGACCCTTTCTTTCTAAAACTAGCCGCCGAAATTGTCGCAACCCCCATTACTAGCCTGTTCAACCTCTCTTTCGTAACGTCTGAGATCCCCAGAGATTGGAAAGCTGCCACGGTCATCCCCCTCTTCAAAGGGGGTGACACTCTAGATCCAAACTGTTACAGACCTATATCCATCCTGCCCTGCCTTTCGAAAAGTATTTGAAAGCCAAGTTAACAAACAGATCACCGACCATTTCAAATCCCACGGTACCTTCTCCGCTATGCAATCCGGTTTCCGAGCTGGTCATGGGTGCACTTCAGCCACGCTCAAGGTCCTAAACGATATTATAACCGCGATCGATAATAGACAGTACTGTGCAGCCGTCTTCATCGACCTGGCCAAGGCTTTCGACTCTGTCAACCACCACATTCTTATTGGCAGACTAAATAGCCTTGGTTTCTCAAATGACTGCCTCGCCTGGTTCACCAACTACTTCTCAGATAGAGTTCAATGTGTCAAATCGGAGGGCCTGTTGTCTGGACCTCTGGCAGTCTCTATGGGGGTGCCACAGGGTTCAATTCTTGGGCCGACTCTTTTCTCTGTGTATATCAATGATGTCGCTCTTGCTGCTGGTGACTCTCAGATCCACCTCTACGCAGACGACACCATTTTTTATACATCTGGTCCTTCATTGGACACTGTGTTAACAAACCTCCAAACGAGCTTCAATGCCATACAACACTCCTTCAGTAGCCTCCAACTGCTCTTAAACAGTAGTAAAACTAAATGCATGCTCTTCAATCGAACGCTGCTGGCACCCGCCCACCCGACTAGAATCACTACTCTCGACGGGTCTGACCTAGAGTATGTGGACAACTACAAATACCTAGGTGTCTGGTTAGACTGTAAACTCTCCTTCCAGACTCACATTAAGCATCTCCAATCCAAAGTTAAATCTAGAATCGGCTTCCTATTTTGCAACAAAGCCTCCTTCACTCATGCTGCCAAACATGCCCTCGTAAAACTGACTATCCTACCGATCCTTGACTTCGGCGATGTCATTTACAAAATAGCCTCCAACACTCTACTCAGCAAATTGGATGTAGTCTATCACAGTGCCATCCGTTTTGTCTCCAAAGCCCCATACACTACCCACCACTGTGACCTGTACGCTCTTGTTGGCTGGTCCTCACTACATGTTCGTCGTCAAACCCACTGGCTCCAGGCCATCTATAAATCACTGCTAGGCAAATCCCGCCTTATCTTAGCTCATTGGTCACCATAGCAGCACCCACCCGTAGTCTGCGCTCCAGCAGGTATATCTCACTGGTCATCCCCAAAGCCAACACCTCCTTTGGCCGCCATTCCTTCCAGTTCTCTGCTGCCAATGACTGGAACGAATTGCAAAAATCTCTGAAGCTGGAGACTCTTATCTCCCTCACTAACTTTAAGCATCAGTTGTCAGAGCAGCTTACCGATCACTGCACCTGTACACAGCCCTTCTGAAATTAGCCCACCCAACTACCTCATCCCCATATTGTTATTTATCTTGCTCATTTGCACCCCAGTATCTCTATTTGCACATAATATCTTGCACATCTAGCATTCCAGTGTTAATACTAATTGTAATTATTTTGCACTATGCCCTATTTATTGCCTTACCTCCATAACTTGCTACATTTGCACACACTGTATATATATTTTATTTTGTATTTTTTAACTTTATGTTTTGTTTTACCCCATATGTAACTCTGTGTTGTTGTTTTTATCGCACTGCTTTGCTTTATCTTGGCCAGGTCGCAGTTGTAAATGAGAACTTGTTCTCAACTGGCTTACCTGGTTAAATAAAGGTGAAATAAAATAAATAAAAAATATATGTTCTACCTCTTGGTGATGTCATTCGTAAACACAATGTCAACTTTCACTGCTATGCGGACGACACACAGCTCTACATTTGGATGAAACATGGTGAAGCCCCAAAATGTCCTACCCTGGAAGCCTGTGTTTCAGACATAAGGAAGTGGATGGTGGCAAATGTTTTACTTTAAAACTCGGACAAAACAGAGATGCTAGTTCTAGGTCCCAAGATATAAAGAGGTCTGCTGTTGGATCTGACAATTAATCTTGATGGTTGTACAGTCGTCTCAAATAAAACTGTGAAGGACCTCGGCGTTACTCTGGACCCTGATCTCGCTTTTGACGAACATATCAAGAATATTTCAAGGGCAGCTTTTTTCCATCTTCATAACTTTGCAAAAATCACAAACATTTTGTCAAAAATTATGCAGAAAAGCTAATCCATGCTTTTGTCACTTCTAGATTAGACTACTGCAATGCTCTACTCTCCGGCTACCCAGATAAAGCACTAAATAAACTTAAGTTATTGCTAAATACGGCTGCTAGAATCTTGACTAGAACCAAACAATTCGATCATATTACTCCAGTGCTAGCCTCTCTACACTGGCTTCCTGTTGAGGCTAGGGCTGATTTCAAGGTTTTACTGCTAACATACAAAGCATTACATGGGCTTGCTCCTACCTATCTCTCCGATTTGGTCCTGCCATACATACCTACACGTACGCTACAGTCACAAGACGCAGGCCTCCTAATTGTCCCTAGAATTTCTAAGCAAACAGCTGGAGGCAGGGCTTTCTCCTATAGAGCTCAATTTTAATGGAATGGTCTGTCTATCCATGTGTGAGACGCAGACTCGGTCTCGACCTTTAAGTCTTTACTGAAGACTCATCTCTTCAGTAGGTCCTATGATTGAGTGTAGTCTGGCCCAGGGGTGCGAAGGTGAACGGAAAGGCACTGGAATGACAAACCTTCCCTTGCTGTCTCTGCCTGGCCGGTTCCCGTCTCTCCACTGGGATTCTCTACCTCTGACCCTATTACGGGGGCTGAGTCACTGGTGCTCTTCCATGCCGTTCCTAGGAGGAGTGGCAGGCTTTTTTTACGCTATACTTGACTTGACTCTAATTCTCTCTCTCTCCCTCTCTCTCTCCCTCCCCTCCCAGAGGACCTGAGCCGTAGGACCATGCCTCAGGACTACCTGGCCTGATGACTCCTGGCTGTCCCCAGTCCTCTCCCTCTCTCTCTCCCTCTCTCTCTCCCCTCCTGTAGGACCTGAGTCGTAGGACCATGCCTCAGGACTACCTGGCCTGATGACTCCTGGCTGTCCCCAGTCCTCTCCCTCTCTCCCTCTCTCCCTCCCCTCCCGGAGGACCTGAGCCGTAGGACCTGGCCTCAGGACTACCTGGCCTGATGACTCCTGGCTGTCCCCAGTCCTCTCCCTCTCTCCCTCCCCTCCCGGAGGACCTGAGCCGTAGGACCTGGCCTCAGGACTACCTGGCCTGATGACTCCTGGCTGTCCCCAGTCCTCTCCCTCTCTCCCTCTCTCCCTCCCCTCCCGGGAGGACCTGAGCCGTAGGACCTGGCCTCAGGACTACCTGGCCTGATGACTCCTGGCTGTCCCCAGTCCTCTCCCTCTCTCCCTCTCTCCCTCCCCTCCCGGAGGACCTGAGCCCTAGGACCATGCCTCAGGACTACCTGGCCTGATGACTCCTGGCTGTCCCCAGTCCACCTGGCCGTGCTGCTGCTCCAGTTTCAACTCTTCTTCTTCTATATACAACTCTTCTTCTTCTATTCTTCTTCTTCTTCTTCTTCTTCTATCTGCTGATGTAAAAAAATGACTCCTGGCTGTCCCCAGTCCACCTGGTATTGATATTGCTTTTCCTTTTGTCTTCCATATTGTTGTATTGTTCTTAACTATGAAGTTGTTAATGTTCTTAGCTTTATCCTTAGAAAATAGACACGCAAAAATATTCTGGGGATCAGCATGCGCATCTTCAATATTTACAAAAATATTCTGGGGATCAGCATGCGCATCTTCAATATTTACAAAAATATTCTGGGGATCAGCATGCGCATCTTCAATATTTACAAAAATATTCTGGGGATCAGCATGCGCATCTTCAATATTTACAAAAATATTCTGGGGATCAGCATGCGCATCTTCAATATTTACAAAAATATTCTGGGGATCAGCATGCGCATCTTCAATATTTACAAAAATATTCTGGGGATCAGCATGCGCATCTTCAATATTTACAAAAATATTCTGGGGATCAGCATGCGCATCTTCAATATTTACAAAAATATTCTGGGGATCAGCATGCGCATCTTCAATATTTACAAAAATATTCTGGGGATCAGCATGCGCATCTTCAATATTTACAAAAATATTCTGGGGATCAGCATGCGCATCTTCAATATTTACAAAAATATTCTGGGGATCAGCATGCGCATCTTCAATATGGACCCATCGTTCCTCTTTAGTGCATTTAACTACAGTATATGTCGCAAGGAGAAGCCCTGGGTGGCGAGTTGATACAATTCCAAGTCTGGGAGGTTGAAACCCCCGTCAGACTCAGGAAGATGTAAAACGTTCCTTTTTATTCCATGAGTTTTATTTGCCCAAATAAAGTCTGTTTTGATCAAGTGTCGTTTAAAAAATAAATAAGAATGTCTTCATTGGAATTGGTATTACCAAGAATAAATGTAAAAACCATTTGGAGCCATGCCATTCTGAAGAGGTGTATTCTACCGGAAAGATTTATGGAAGATTGTTCCATTTAATTAGATCTGCTTCCATATTGTTGAGTAATGAGATAAAGTTGTATTTATATTGGTTGTTTGTTGTCACTTATTAAGCATCCTAAGTATTTGATTTTTTTTGTGTGTTCCACTTTAAAGGATTGCTGTAGATCATGAGTTATTCTTTGTCCTATTGCCATTATTTTAATTTCTATTCAACATCAGCCATTATTGATAAATCTATATCTTATTTTTTTGTGTATTAAACTGAAACATATTATATTTGTTAAGTGTATTTTTAAATAAACCCTGTTTGATTGATATGTATCAAGCCTGGTAAGGCTTTTGCCATTCTATTGCTTATTGCTTTGTTATTATTTTATTGTCACAATTTATTAAACTAATGGGGTCTATAATCAGCAAGGGGACTCTCCAGATTTTCTTGGAACTAGGAAGCACTGAATTGAGTGACATGTGTTGTCATTTGTGTAAATAGGGCACGTACACTACAGCACATGCAATACAGTACATACGCTACTTTGTCCCAAAATGGTAAATATAATTCTAGGGTGAAATCCATCCATTCCTGGTGCTTTTCTCCGTGTGAATGTTTTAACAGTCTCTGATATTTATATTTTGGATGTTTTTAGTGTTTATTTTCTGTCTGCTGATAATTGCTTCAGAGTTGTTGAATCTAAGAAGGCTGTAGCATCCGTCCAACTGTTTAATTCTGATTCATATAGATTTTTAAAATTGTAATTAATCACGTTGTTTTTTCCAATTAACGCATTTATATCTTTATCTTTTAAATGATAACTGGTTTGGCATGTATTCGTTCTGTGAGGGCTGCGAGATATTTACCAGGTTTATTTGCCATTAAATAGTATGCTTTATTTGAGTTTAACCTTACATATTTAATACATTTCGGGTCTTAAAGATGTGCTCTGTTCATTCTCCATATTCTGTCGCTAAGTGTATTTCCTGTTGGTGTAATTATATTACAATGTCATAGATTTTTTAACCAAGTAAAATTGTTCAGAGCATTTTTTGGAAATAGAAATGTAGTAAATTCTTGAATAGCTTTTCTTACTTTGAGAAAAAAAGGAAATAGTAATCTCCAGGTGTCCTGTAAATTATTTGTAGATATGAAAATGTTCAGCCTCTTTGGAGGTTCCTTGAATTTGCCTTTTTTATTGCTACGTCTGTCAATCTTATAGAATGTATGATTTAAGTATCCTGCTAAGATAATAGTTCCTGTCTGGATTTGATCTATTATCATTATTATCATTATCATTATTATTATTATTATTATTATTATTATTATTATTATAATTATTATTATAGTGTTTTTCCCTTGTGATTCTTTCCCCTCCCCACATGTGATTTTTTCCCACCACTTCCATCTACATCTGGTCTCCCATCCAGGGACTGACCAGGACCAACCTTGCTTATCTTCAGAGGCAAACCAGCAGTGGGGTGCAGGGTGTTATGTTGCTGGAATGAATGTGCCAAAACTTGCAACTGGAAAAAAGGCAGTGAAAGCAAAGCTCAGGGTAACATAACAAAAAAATTGCAGGAAAGAGGGAGGCGTTTTATGTAATCACGTTATCATAAAACATTTACAGAACCAGTGAAGGGACACGTAGAAAAGGGGAAAAAAAGCTAATTATTTCGCGTTCCCTCACAAAACTTTTGGGTTACCTCGCAAAATGTTAGTTAGCTAGTAACCTCGTCCTATGCTATATTGCGCACATTGCATTTCTCTGGGAACTAGATTAGCTAGCTGCCAGTTGGGTCAAATATCAGAAAAAAAAATGGCTTCTACTAGGCTAACATATGGAATTGTTTTAAGATGGTCATACCATGGATCATTTAGCTATTTAATTTTTTATTCTAGGACTCCTGTAGGTATTAAAAAAATATAGAACAAATTATTTGATAAAATATTGAATTTTTGAATTTTGCTACTATAGCCCAAAGAGACACATTGAATAACATAAATGGAACAACAGACAGTCAAAATAAATCATAAGGAGTAAGGTTCTGAAGTGTCTGTCCTATATCTAGGAAATATAAAGCTCAGAAAATATTTTAAACCAGTACCGGGTTAGCTTCAGACGAGTCCCGTGACAGTTGTGGGGGTCGTAGAGCAAAACCGGAGAACGCCATCGTGTTCATGAGAGTCTCGTTCTTCTAACCTCAGGCACCATTCGGACGCTACAGACATCACCAAAGTTAGTAAGCCAAACCGTTCGGACATTTTCGTGATGTCTCCTGGTCTGACAATGACACACCGGATTTTTATCTGCCAAAAAATGTCTGTTCACTGTTCTGCGAATGTCACGCAAAAAGTGTTCCATTGTCCCGAATTTGGGTTTTTAGATGTGGTCACCTTAATTCCACTGGTGGAAACATTGCTACTGCAACATGTTGACGCCAGCTTTTCACATGTGAGGAGAATAACATTATTTCAGCCACACATGTGAATCTGCAATTCCACATGTGAAAGTGAGATTTTCACAGTTGGAGTTTTCTTACATGTGAAACTGCAAATTAGATTTTCACATGATTGTTTTTCACATGAAAGTTTATTTCCAAAACACTATTTATCCATTTTCAGAAATGTTGGTGAATTAGCTTTTATTGTTTGAAGACATTTTTAAAGACTGTAGTTTTTTCACCATCTAATCAGGGCATGGGGTTGTTCAATAAAAGATTTGTTTAAAATCTACAGCTGAAGTCGGAAGTTTAACTACACCTTAGCCAAATACATTTAAACTAAGTTTTTCACAATTCCTGACATTTCATTCTAGTAAACATTCCCTGTCTTAGGTCAGTTAGGATCACCACTTTATTTTAAGAATGTGAAATGTCAGAATAATAGTAGAGAGAATGATTTATTTCAGCTTTTATTTCTTTCATCACATTCCCAATGGGTCAGAAGTTTACATACACTCAATTAGTATTTGGTAGCATAGCCTTTAAATTGTTTAACTTGAGTCAAACATTTCGGGTAGCCTTCCACAAGCTTCCCACAATAAGTTGGGTGAATTTTGGCCCATTCCTCCTGACAGAGCTGGTGTAACTGAGTCAGGTTTGTAGGCCTCCTTGCTCGCACACGCTTTTTCAGTTCTGCCCGCACATTTTCTATAGGATTGAGGTCAGGGCTTTGTATTGGCCACTCCAATACCTTGACTTTTTTGTTCTTAAGCCATTTTGCCACAACTTTGGAAGTATGCTTGGGGTCATTGTCCATTTGGAAGACCAATTTGCAACCAATCTTTAACTTCCTGACTGATGTCTTGAGATGTTGCTTCAATATATCCACATAATTTTCCTTCCTCATGATGCCATCTATTTTGTGAAGTGCACCAGTCACTCCTGCAGCAAAGCACCCCCACAGCATGATGCTGCCACCCCCGTGCTTCACGGTTGGGATGGTGTTCTTCGGCTTGCAAGTCCCCCCTTTTCCTCCAAACATAACGATGGTCATTATGGCCAAACAGTTCTATTTTTGTTTCATCAGACCAGAGGACATTTCTCCAAAAAGTACAATCTTTGTCCCCATGTGCAGTTGCAAACAGTAGTCTGGCTTTTTTATGGCTGTTTTGGAGCAGTTGCTTCTTCCTTGTTGAGCGGCCTTTCAGGTTATGTCAATATAGGACTCGTTTTACAGTGGATATAGATACTGTTGAACCTGTTTCCTCCAGCATCTTCACAAGGTCCTTTGCTGTTGTTCTGGGATTGATTTGCACTTTTCGCACCAAAGTACGTTCATCTCTAGGAGACAGAACGCATCTCCTTCCTGAGCGGTATGACAGCTGCGTGGTCTAATGGTGTTTATACTTGCGTACTATTGTTTGTACAGATGAACGTGGTACCTTCAGGCGTTTGGAAATTGCTCCCAAGGATGAACCAGACTTGTGGAGGTCTACAATTTTTTTTCAGAGGTCTTGGCTGATTTCTTTTGATTTTCCCATGATGTCAAGCAAAGAGGCACTGAGTTTGAAGGTAGGCCTTGAAATACATCCACAGGTACACCCCCAATTGACTGAAATGATGTCAATTAGCCTATCAGAAGCTTCTAAAGCCATTACATCATTTTCTGGAATTTTCCAAGCTGTTTAAAGGCACAGTCAACTGGAATTGTGATACAGTTAATTATAAGTGAAATAATCTGTCTGTAAACAATTGTTGGAAAAATTACTTGTGTCATGCACAAAGTAGATGTCCTAACCGACTTGCAAAAACTATAGTTTGTTAACAAGACATTTGTGGAGTGGTTGAAAAATGAGTTTTAATGTCTCCAACCAAAGTGTATGTAAACTTCAGAATTCAACTGTATCACTCTATGGTTTCATTTCAGAGAGACAAATAATCTTTTTTTTTTTTTTACAATAGCCTACTAGATAAAAAGGGATGTCCGCTCAAGATTTATTTCAAAGTGGCTGATTTATTTTGATTTTCTCATGAGCGAAGTCAAGCGCAGGACACAGAGCTATTGGCAGACAAACTTTACAAACTTTACTAGCACAGTAATCAAAATACAAACAAAACCTCCAAACAGGGAGGAAACAAAATACGCATACACCCGAACACTGCCGACCTCACGGAAAACAATCACACACAATAACCAATGAGAGACAGGGGGTTATAAAGGGAATACAATATAACATAATGGGAAACGGGTGAAAACAATCAGGACAAACTAGACAAACACCGAAACATAGATCGGTGGCAGCTAGTACTCCGGACGCGACGAACGCCGAAGCCTGCCCGAGCAAGGAGGAGGGGCAGCCTCGGCTGATTCCGTGACACATGAGCCAAATCCTTTATAGATCGTCTTGGCGAATGCAGGACAAAAAAACTGCTGTCATTGAGAGGAGGAGAGGCTATGCTTGATTTTTAATCAAATGAAAACGAAATTGGGAAAAAACATGAGTTTTTTTTTTGTGTTTCTAAATATGAGGTTTACGGGCACAAAAAGCACATATCTCTTGTTCCATGGCTTCCGTTGTCAAAATCCATAACCAGCTGCCTCACCGCTAAGACTAGCTTTCAGTTGCTCTAAAAATGTTCCCTCCAGTGCATACTGAAATTGGCACTTTGGCTCACGTTTTTAAGGACACACCTCAGATATTGCCAGATCTCCCACCTCAGCGCAAGCAAGCTCATATAAGACAGGTGAATTTCCAATCCAGGGGCTAGGGTTTGAAAATAGGAGAGTGCCGGTTTTAACAGCTTGAAATTGCAAAATGAGCGTGCGTTTGACAATTGCGCTGGTTTGACGCCAGCCAAAAAATAGCACCCTAAGTCTACAGACTACAGTCTACAGACACTAGAGACAGTAAGACATATCTTTATTTTATCTGACATGTACAAATTGAACAATGACAAGCACTCAACCACCCCTTTGACAGCTGTATAAAATTGACAATCGATTATCATGGCCTTTAGTATCTTAAGTTTCTATAACAATGTGTTAAAAGAGAAATGCCAGAGTCATAAAGTGAACGTTCACTTACAACGTCGTAAAATGTCTACTATAAGGTACAGGAATGTCCATGTTAAAGACGTACTCTGCAGTTTAGGGCCAAAGAAGTCTAACAGCGCAGGTCACTACTCGGCCAGGCCAGCCGCGCTCCTCTCCCTTTCCCCTGAAGCATAGCTGCTTGGAGGCTGAACACAGCGAACAGGTTCAACCTCAAAGTTTCCTTTGATTAAAAAGAACCCAAGGAATTTTTCCACCGAGGTTGGTTACCATTGCCAGATGTGAAATGAAAAGGGTGACTTTGAATGGGGCTGGGCTTTTACAGGACTTGGAAGGAAAGCCTACTGAGCAACAGGCATTGAAAGATAGACGAGGGATCATCAACTAGATTCAGCCACGGGCCGAGTGGATGTCTTGGGGCCAGAACATAATTACAAAATAATTTGTAGACTGCAAATTGACCGCAAGAAGCCAAAACATATCTAATGTTAGACTAAAAGATAACATTTTCAAACATTGCTTACATTTGTATACGATCACGTGTCTCTCTATTATGCATGGGAATACTTGGGAATAGATTTTAAATTAAAGTCACTTAGAGCTGATTTCCAGGTGTTTTTACAGTCTTTTATGTCTAACAATAAAAAATACAAAAATAGAAAAGCCACCAGTTGGGGAACCCTGCAGTAGGCGTTCACATAGATAGTCGGATCGTTTAGAGCCTATATATAGGTAAGCCAGTTGAGAACAAGTTCTCATTTACAACTGCGACCTGGCCAAGATAAAGCAAAGCAGTACGATAAAAACAACAACACAGAGTTACATATGGGGTAAAACAAAACATAAAAGTCTGCTAAATGACTAAAATGTAAATGTAAATGTAAATAAAGTCAAAAAATACAACAGAAAATATATATACAGTGTGTGCAAATGTAGCAAGTTATGGAGGTAAGGCAATAAATAGGGCATAGTGCAAAATAATTACAATTAGTATTAACACTGGAATGCTAGATGTGCAAAATACGATGTGCAAATAGAGATACTGGGGTGCAAAAGAGCAAAATAAATAACAATATAGGGATGAGGTAGTTGGGTGGGCTAATTTCAGATGGGCTGTGTACAGGTGCAGTGATCGGTAAGGTGCTCTGACAACTGATGCTTAAAGTTAGTGAGGGAGGTAAGTGTCTCCAGCTTCAGAGATTTTTGCAATTTGTTTCAGTCATTGGCAGCAGAGAACTGGAAGGAATGGCGGCCAAAGGAGGTGTTGGCTTTGGGAATGCATGTTGTCGTCCCCTATAGAAAGACCGACAGGAGAAGATCACTCAACATGTAGTCAAACAAATACAGTGAGGGAAAAAAGTATTTGATCCCCTGATTTTTTTTCTGATTAAGAGGGGGTCAAATACTTATTTCCCTCATTAAAATGCAAATCAATTTATAACGTTTTTTACATGCGTTTTTCTGGATTTTGTTGTTGTTATTCTGTCTCTCACTGTTCAAATAAACCTACCATTAAAATTATAGACTGATCATGTCTTTGTCAGTGGGCAGACATACAAAATCAGCAGGGGATCAAATACTTTTTTCCCTCACTGTAGCACATAGCACATTCTGCACAATACGTGTACAGTACAATACAGCACATACACTAAAGCTGTGCAGTACACCACTGTACATACAGATGATTGTGGACTACAGGGGGAAAAAAAGAGAACTGAGCACGCCCCCATTCTCATCGACGGGGCTGTAGTGGAACAGGTTGAGAGCTTCAAGTTCCTTGGTGTCCACATCACCAACGAACTATCATGGTCCAAACACACCAAGACAGTCGTGAAGAGGGCACGACAAAGCCTATTCCCCCTCAGGAGACTGAAAATATTTGGCATGGGTCCTCAGATCCTCAAAAAGTTATACAGCTGCACCATCGAGAGCATCCTGACTGGTTGCATCACCGCCTGGTATGGCAACTGCTCGGCCTCCGACCGCAAGGCACTACAGAGGGTAGTGCGTACGGCCCAGTACATCACTGGGGCCAAGCTTCCTGCCATCCAGGAAGGCCCTCAAAATTGTCAAAGGCTCCAGCCACCCTAGTCATAGACTGTTCTCTCTGCTACTGCACGGCAAGCGGTACCGGAGCGCCAAGTCTAGGTCCAAAAGGCTTCTCAACAGCTTCTACCCCCAAGCCATAAGACTCCTGAACAGCTAATCATGGCTACCCGGACTATTTGCACTGCCCCCTCATCCCCCTCTTTTACGCTGCTGCTACTCTGTTAATTATTTATGCATAGTCACTTTAACTCTACCCACATGTACATATTACCTCAACTACCTCAACTAGCCGTTGCCCCGGCACATTGACTCTGCACCGGTAACCCCCTGTATAGATAGCCTCCCTACTGTTATTTTATTTTACTTCTGCTCTTTTTTTCTCAACACTTTTTTGTTGTTGTTGTTTTATTTAACTTTTTATTAAGAAATAAATGCATTGTTGGTTAAAGTATGTAAGCATTTCTTCGGTAATGTCTACACCTGTTGTATTCGGCGCATGTGGCAAATAAAATTTGATTCGATTTGATTTGATTTGATACAATACAGCACATACACTATACAGCACATACAGTCATTCCAGTCCTAGACATTTTCCATGCTCCATTTCCAATGATCAGACTCAAAAGTCTGCTCCTGTACAGTATATCGGGGCTGTGGCTCAATAGCCAACTGCCTAAAAATTATAAACAGTCAGTGACTGAATAGTCGGCTGGCTAAACAGTCTAAACAGTCAGTGACTGAATAGTCAGCTGGCTAAATAGTCTAAACACTCAGTGACTGAATAGTCGGCTGGCTAAACAGTCTAAACAGTCAGTGACTGAATAGTCGGCTGGCTAAACAGTCTAAACAGTCAGTGACTGAATAGTCGGCTGGCTAAACAGTCTAAACAGTCAGTGACTGAATAGTCGGCTGGCTAAACAGTCTAAACAGTCAGTTACAGAATAGTCGGCTGGCTAAACAGTTTATATAGTCAGTGACTGAATAGTCGGCTGGCTAAACAGTCTAAACAGTCAGTGACTGAATAGTCGGCTGGCTAAACAGTCTAAACAGTCAGTGACTGAATAGTCGGCTGGCTAAACAGTCTAAACAGTCAGTGACTGAATAGTCGGCTGGCTAAACAGTCTAAACAGTCAGTGACTGAATAGTCGGCTGGCTAAACAGTCTAAACAGTCAGTTACAGAATAGTCGGCTGGCTAAACAGTCTAAACAGTCAGTGACTGAATAGTCGGCTGGCTAAACAGTCTAAACAGTCAGTGACTGAATAGTCGGCTGGCTAAACAGTTTAAACAGTCAGTGACTGAATAGTCGGCTGGCTAAACAGTCTAAACAGTCAGTGACTGAATAGTCGGCTGGCTAAACAGTTTATATAGTCAGTGCTGAATAGTTAACTGGCTGAAAATTACATAAGGGAGCATTTAACATTAAATAATGTACAGTCTCCTTTCACTACAACACCAAGGTGATCCCACAGCTCCATTGTGGATTGACTGATGGACTGTTTCGATTATAAGGAATCCTGACAGATAGTATCATGAGAGTTAGCCCTCTGTAAGCCCCCCGTTTGTTTAACTAATGCGTCCTGCTTGCCCAGCAATTTCAGCCCTGCGTTTATTTTCCAAAGGGTATCAGGAGAGCTCTTGGGGGGTAAGATCTGGCCCCAACGAGTGCCTGGGGAGGTTTCCTCCTCAGATAAGAGAGATCAACAGAAGATGAATTTGGCTGATATGCCTTGATGATGTGGAAGACACAGCGCAGAGGAAATCTGATGCAGAGGCAGAGAGGGTAATGTAGACAGTGTAGTCAAAGCACCCAGGCTACATATACTAAACCCAAAACCATGGAAAAAATAATAGGTTTTGGACCAATGGCAGCAGAAACAAGGTATGATCCTGTAGATTCTGGAGACAAGATGTACTGCACACTTTGCAAAACTATGCATAGATGCTGCTTCAGAGCCAACTGGGAACATGTCAGCCCAGATGTAGCCAGCCTTTCCAGCAGACGGTGTACTGTACAGTCGACTACTGAGAAGTGCACTTACGATAAGTAGAAACTCTGTTTTAATGCATTACAGTTTTCCAGTGAACCAGTCCTTAGCTAAAGAATTTGATTTCCAATACTATCTGAATTGATGTAACGATGACTTCTAAATATATACAGTGCATTTTGTTACATTACAGCCTTATTCTAAAATGGATTAAATCGTTTTTTCCCCCCTCATCAATCTACACATAATACCCCATAATAACAAAGTGAAAACAGGTTTTAAGACATTTTTGCACATTTATTAAAAATAAGAAACGGAAATATCACATTTACATAAGTATTCAGACCCTTTACTCAGTACTTTATTGAAGCACCTTTGGCAGCGATTACTGCCTCTAGTCTTCTTGGGTATGACGCTACAAGCTTGGCACACCCGTATTTGGGGAGTTTCTTCCATTCTTCTCTGCAGATCCTCTCAAGCTCTGTCAGGTTGGATGGTGAGCATCGCTGCACAGCTATTTTCAGGTCTCTCCAGAGATGTTCGATCGGGTTCAAGTCCGGGCTCTGGCTGGGCCACTGAATGACATTCAGACTCCTGCGTTGTCTTGGCTGTTTGCTTAGGGTCATTGTCCTGTTGGAAGGTGAACCTTCGCCCCAGTCTGAGATCCTGAACGCTCTGGAGTATGTTTTCATCAAGGATCTCTCTGTACTTTGCTTCATTCATCTTTCGCTCGATCCTGACTAGTCTCCCAGTCCCTGCCGCTGAAAAACATCCCCACAGCATGATGCTGCCACCACCATGCTTCACCGTAGGGATGGTGCCAGGTTTCCTCCAGACGTGACGCTTGGCATTCAGGCCAAGGAATTCAATCTTGGTTTCATCAGAACAGAGAATCTTGTTTCTCATGGTCTGAGAGTCCTTTAGGTGCCTTTTGGCAAACTCCAAGCAGGCTGTCATGTGCCTTTTTCTGAGGAGTGGCTTCCGTCTGGCCACTCTAACATAAAGGCGTGATTGGTTGCGTGCTGCAGAGATGGTTGTCCTTCTGGAAGGTTCTCCTATCTCCACAGAGGAACTCAGGAGCTCTGTCAGAGTGACCATCGGGTTCTTGGTCACCTCCCTGACCAAGGCCCTTCTCCCCCGATTGCTCAGTTTGGCTGGGAGGACAGTTCTAGGGAGAGTCTTGGTGGTTCTAAACTTCTTCCATTTAAGAATGATGGAGGCCACTGTGTTCTTGGGGACCTTCAATGCTGCAGACATTTTTTGGTACCCTTCCCCAGATCTGTGCCTCGACACAATCCTGTCTCGGAGCTCTACTGACAATTCCTTCAACCTCATGGCTTGGTTTTTGCTCTGACATGCACTGTCAACTGTGGGACCTTATATAGACAGGTGTGTGCCTCCAATCATGTCCAATCAATTGAATTTACCACAGGTGGACTCCAAGTTGTAGAAACATCTCAAGGATGATCAATGGGAACAGGATACACCTGACCTCAACTGCGAGTCTCATAACAAAGGATGTGAATACTTATGTAAATAATGTATTTCTGTTTTTAATTTGTTACACATTTGCAAAAATTTATAAAAACCTGTTTTCGCTTTGTCATTATGGGGTATTGTGTGTAGATTGAAGAGGAAAATGTGTTATATAATCCATTTTAGAATAAGGCAGTAACGTAACAACATTTGGAGAAAGTCAAGGTGTCTGAATACTTTCCGAATGCACTGTACAGTATACTATCTTTCAGAACCTACACTTACAGTATACTATCTTTCAGAACCTACACTTACAGTATACTGTCTTGCAGAACCTACACTTACAGTATACAGTCTTGCAGAACATACACTTACAGAATACTATCTTGCAGAACCTACACTTACAGTATACTATCTTTCAGAACCTACACTTACAGTATACTATCTTGCAGAACCTACACTTACAGTATACTATCTTTCAGAACCTACACTTACAGTATACTATCTTTCAGAACCTACACTTACAGTATACTATCTTGCAGAACCTACACTTCAGAACCTACACTTACAGTATACTATCTTTCAGAACCTACACTTACAGTATACTATCTTTCAGAACCTACACTTACAGTATACTATCTTTCAGAACCTACACTTACAGTATATTATCTTTCAGAACCTACACTTACAGTATACTATCTTTCAGAACCTACACTTACAGTATACTATCTTTCAGAACCTAGACTTACAGTATACCATCTTTCAGAACCTACACTTACGGTATACTGTCTTTCAGAAACTACACTTACAGTATACTGTCTTTCAGAACCTACACTTACAGTATACTATCTTTCAGAATCTACACTTACAGTATACTATCTTGCAGAACCTACACTTACAGTATACAGTCTTGCAGAACCTACACTTACAGTATACTATCTTGCAGAACCTACACTTACAGTATACTATCTTGCAGAACCTACACTTACAGTATACTATCTTTCAGAACCTACACTTACAGTATACTATCTTTCAGAACCTACACTTACAGTATACTGTCTTGCAGAACCTACACTTACAGTATACTATCTTTCAGAACCTACACTTACAGTATACTATCTTTCAGAACATACACTTCAGAACCTACACTTACAGTATACTATCTTTCAGAACCTACACTTACAGTATACTATCTTTCAGAACCTACACTTACAATATACTATCTTTCAGAACCTACACTTACAGTATACTATCTTTCAGAACCTACACTTACAGTATACTATCTTTCAGAACCTACACTTACAGTATACTATCTTTCAGAACCTACACTTACAGTATATTATCTTTCAGAACCTACACTTACAGTATACTATCTTTCAGAACCTACACTTACAGTATACTATCTTTCAGAACCTACACTTACAGTATACCATCTTTCAGAACCTACACTTACGGTATACTGTCTTTCAGAAACTACACTTACAGTATACTGTCTTTCAGAACCTACACTTACAGTATACTATCTTTCAGAATCTACACTTACAGTATACTATCTTGCAGAACCTACACTTACAGTATACAGTCTTGCAGAACCTACACTTACAGTATACTATCTTGCAGAACCTACACTTACAGTATACTATCTTGCAGAACCTACACTTACAATATAATATCTTTCAGAACCTACACTTACAGTATACTATCTTTCAGAACCTACACTTACAGTATACTATCTTGCAAAACCTACACTTACAGTAACTATCTTTCAGAACCTACACTTACAGTATACTATCTTTCAGAACCTACACTTACAGTATACTATATTTCAGAACCTACACTTACAGTATACTGTCTTGCAGAACCTACACTTACAGTATACTATCTTTCAGAACCTACACTTACAGTATACTATCTTTCAGAACATACACTTCAGAACCTACACTTACAGTATACTATCTTTCAGAACCTACACTTACAGTATACTATCTTTCAGAACCTACACTTACAATATACTATCTTTCAGAACCTACACTTACAGTATACTATCTTTCAGAACCTACACTTACAGTATACTATCTTTCAGAACCTACACTTACAGTATACTATCTTTCAGAACCTACACTTACAGTATACTATCTTTCAGAACCTACACTTACAGTATACTATCTTTCAGAACCTACACTTACAGTATACTATCTTTCAGAACCTACACTTACAGTATACCATCTTTCAGAACCTACACTTACAGTATACTATCTTTCAGAAACTACACTTACAGTATACTATATTTCAGAACCTACACTTACAGTTTACTATCTTTCAGAACCTACACTTACAGTATACCATATTTCAGAACCTACACTTACAGTCTTGCAGAACCTACACTTACAGTATACTATCTTGCAGCAACATAAAGCACTACTATCCCCAGTTAGCTGTAGACGCTACTGTGGGAATTCAATGGGAATTCTTCACAGGAGAATGCATTGTGTGTGTGTGTGTGTTTATCAAGCCTCCATGCAGTGACTCAACGGGATAAAAGAATGTCCACTTTCACCTGCAGTGAAATATTTAATACTCGTGTCGGTGTGTGAGACCAAAGGGGGGTATTTGGAGAAAAAAAAAAGACACAAGGATAAGAATTTTCCGAATTGTTGTGATTGAAAACAAGGCTCAGTGGGCTGCATGTACAGAGAAAGCACAGTTCATTTTATGCTTGTTTTCCTACTTTGCAATTGAGCCCCCAAGTCCGTTGCAAGGTTCATATTACACGGATGCCGGGATGGCATATCAGGACACCCCTGGAAGCACTACCATGACAACGTGGACATTCCGATAGGTGTTACAAATACGTGAATGTTCTCTGGCCCTCATAAAGAGCATTAAGGTACAATATGTACAACATAACTGTTATTGTTTATGAAACCTGCACTACTTTACAATAAGTAGCCTACCTTATATCATGACGATGTCATGACACATTTTAGAAACCTCCATTTCTTTTCGCTGCCGTTAAAAGGAACAATCATTCACTGTCTGCTGATGCCAGTACAATCTACCAAAGAATCTCATTCCTGTACGGCATCCTTCATTTCTGAAGTAGGACATATTCTGTTGACCACTCTGTTTCTGGTAGTGGGACAGTAGGACGTTGTTGACCACTCTGTTTTAGTGTAGTGGGACAGTAGGACGTTGTTGATCACTCTGTTTCTGGTGGTGGGACAGATCAGCTCGGGTAAGGTGAGTCAGTGTTAGTTTGCATTGGCAGGATGAACTGTGTTCACACGGCGACCTCTCCATCCACAGTGTTCACACTGCTAGTCTGGAGTCCATGAGGAATGTATGCCTGAACCCTAATCCCATTACTGCTGCAACACCAAGAACGGACTCAAGCATTCCCTCTGTTGTCCATCTTCCCTGACAGGTTATATCAGTTTAGAATGCTTCTGTCATGTCTGCATGTTAAGGCCGGGGCGGCAGGTAGCTTAGTGGTTAAGAGCGTTGTGCCACTAACCGCAAAGGTCGCTGGTTCTAATCCCCAAGCCGACTAGGTGAAAAATCTGTCGATGTGCCCTTGAGCAAGGCACTTAACCCTAATTGCTAACTGTAAGTTGCTCTGGATAAGGGTGTCTGCTAAATGACTAAAATGTAAGGATAAAGTACGGTACTTGCTGCTGAGCATATTTTTTACTTGCTTGTTTGAAAGGTGCAACAATTTAATGTTAACCAGCTTGACATGGGAATAGATGCAGGCAAGGTTGAGAGCTTACTTGACAGAGCTAGTCCCCTTGCAGTACAGTCTAGTCCCCATGCAATACAGTCTATTCCCCTTGCAGTACAGTCTAGTCCCCTTGCAGTACAGTCTAGTCTCCCTGCAGTACAGTCTAGTCTCCTTGCAGTACAGTCTAGTCCCCTTGCAGTACAGTCTAGTCCCCTTGCAGTACAGTCTAGTCTCCTTGCTGTACAGTCTAGTCCCCTTGCAGTACAGTCTAGTCTCCTTGCAGTACAGTCTAGTCCCCTTGCAGTACAGTCTAGTCCCCTTGCTGTACAGTCTAGTCTCCTTGCAGTACAGTCTAGTCCCCTTGCTGTACAGTCTAGTCTCCTTGCAGTACAGTCTAGTCCCCTTGCTGTACAGTCTAGTCCCCTTGCAGTACAGTCTAGTCCCCTTGCAGTACAGTCTAGTCCCCTTGCTGTACAGTCTAGTCTCCTTGCAGTACAGTCTAGTCCCCTTGCTGTACAGTCTAGTCCCCTTGCAGTACAGTCCCCTTGCAGTACAGTCTAGTCCCCTTGCAGTACAGTCTAGTCCCCTTGCAGTCTAGTCCCCTTGCAGTACAGTCTAGTCCCCTTGCAGTACAGTCTAGTCCCCTTGCAGTACAGTCTAGTCCCCTTGCAGTACAGTCTAGTCCCCTTGCTGTACAGTCTAGTCCCCTTGCAGTACAGTCTAGTCCCCTTGCAGTACAGTCTAGTCCCCTTGCAGTACAGTCTAGTCCCCTTGCAGTACAGTCTAGTCCCCTTGCAGTTCAGTCTAGTCCCCTTGCAGTACAGGCTTGTCACCTTGCAGTACAGTCTAAAGTTCCCGAAGGTTGTTCAGCTGTGCTATAGAAGGTCAAGTAAGTGGAGAAGGGGGCATTTGACAAGCCAAATAGCATTATATCGAAGTTGTACAGTCCTTTATGAAGAGAATAGTGACACCAAGGAAATCTATTACAATAAGGAACACCAGGACAAGATACTTTTGACATTTTATTTGTCAATGTATATATATATATATATATATATATATATATACACTGTATGTTGGTAATGTAATTAACTTACATTTCTGCCATATATGTCTTAAAAAGCCATGTCAACATATTTATCAAGATATAGACATAGTCTGTAAAAGGCAGATTTTCTTAATAGTGTGTCATCTCAAAAATAATACAGTATATTACACAAAACAGGTGGTTAAATAAACACTGAAATATTACATTTCTACAAAAAGGTAACCATAAATAACATTATCACATTATATGCAGATACTTTACTTACATCAGTACATGTCCTCATCACTAGCTTCATGTAGCTTTTATAGATAATTCATTATCATACAAACTGATTTTAATCAACTGTGAAGTGTCGACTTTGAGAGGGGTGTCAGAGCGGTATCTTAGACGTAATGGCCCAATTTTTGAGGAAGTTAAACCCAAAGACTGCTACCGAAGCTTGTACATGTATTTGGTGTAGGGTAGTGGAGGCTTACATAAATGGGTCCCTTTAGAAAATATAAGACCATTTATTTTCACCTCAATGAGCAGTGAGAAGATAAGAGTGAACTAAAGTAATGTGTACTGGCATCGTTTCAGGAAGTCCTTCTAATGATTGTCCCCTGATGACATATTACAACTTGAAAGCTATTTGATACTTTCCAAGATGGAGACGTTTAGATCACAGTTTTGTCTGTCTGTCTGTCTGTCTGTCTGTCTCTGTAGGAGGAAGACTATGGTTTGTAACAAGTGACGAAGTAAAATGGAAACGTTTTCTCTGGAACACTTTGATGATGTCAGAGATGTTGACCTGTATCCTGGTGGGTTAGGGTCAGATATGTTGACCTGTATCCTGGTGGGTTAGGGTCAGATATGTTGACCTGTATCCTGGTGGGTTAAGGTCAGATATGTTGACCTGTACCCTGGAGCATTAGGGTTAGGGTCAGATATGTTGACCTGTATCCTGGTGGGTTAGGGTCAGATATGTTGACCTGTATCCTGGTGGGTTAAGGTCAGATATGTTGACCTGTACCCTGGAGCATTAGGGTTAGGGTCAGATATGTTGACCTGTATCCTGGTGGGTTAGTGTTAGGGTCAGATCTGTTGACCTGTATCCTGGTGGGTTAGGGTCAGATATGTTGACCCCAATCCTGGTGGGTTAGGGTCAGATATGTTGACCTGTTTCCTGGTTGGTTAGGGTCAGATCTGTTGACCTGTATCCTGGTGGGTTAGGGTCAGATCTGTTGACCTGTATCCTGGTGGGTCAGGGTCAGATCTGTTGACCTGTATCCTGGAGCATTAGGGTTAGGGTCAGATCTGTTGACCTGTATCCTGGTGGGTCAGGGTCAGATATGTTGACCTGTTTCCTGGTGGGTTAGGGTCAGATCTGATGACCTGTATCCTGGAGCATTAGTGTTAGGGTCAGATATGTTGACCTGTATCCTGGAGCATTAGGGTTATATCCTGGTGGGTTAGGGTCAGATATGTTGACCTGTATCCTGGTGGGTTAGGGTCAGATATGTTGACCTGTATCCTGGTGGGTTAAGGTCAGATATGTTGACCTGTTTCCTGGTGGGTTAGGGTCAGATCTGATGACCTGTATCCTGGAGCATTAGTGTTAGGGTCAGATATGTTGACCTGTATCCTGGAGCATTAGGGTTATATCCTGGTGGGTTAGGGTCAGATATGTTGACCTGTATCCTGGTGGGTCAGGGTCAGATATGTTGACCTGTATCCTGGTGGGTTAGGGTCAGATATGTTGACCTGTATCCTGGTGGGTTAGGGTCAGATCTGTTGACCTGTATCCTGGTGGGTTAGGGTCAGATATGTTGGTCTGTATCCTGGTGGGTTAGGGTCAGATATGTTGACCTGTATCCTGGTGGGTTAGGGTCAGATATGTTGACCTGTATCCTGGAGCATTAGGGTTATATCCTGGTGGGTTAGGGTCAGATATGTTGACCTGAATCCTGGTGGGTTAGGGTCAGATATGTTGACCTGTATCCTGGTGGGTTAGGGTCAGATATGTTGACCTGTATCCTGGTGGGTTAGGGTCAGATCTGTTGACCTGTATCCTGGTGGGTTAGGGTCAGATATGTTGGTCTGTATCCTGGTGGGTTAGGGTCAGATATGTTGACCTGTATCCTGGAGCATTAGGGTTAGGGTCAGATATGTTGACCTGTATCCTGGTGGGTCAGGGTCAGATATGTTGACCTGTATCCTGGTGGGTCAGGGTCAGATATGTTGACCTGTATCCTGGTGGGTTAGGGTCAGATATGTTGACCTGTATCCTGGTGGGTTAGGGTCAGATATGTTGACCTGTATCCTGGTGGGTTAGGGTCAGATCTGTTGACCTGTATCCTGGTGGGTTAGGGTCAGATATGTTGGTCTGTATCCTGGTGGGGTAACCAATGACAGATGGGAGTTTCCTGACACAGAACACCGCTACTGGGCCAGTATTCAGAAACAGTGCTGATCCAGGATCCGTTTTTTTGCTTTCAGACCATAATGAACAAGAGGGGTAACCTGATCCTAGATCTGCCTGAGATGCGTTGTGTCAATGGCTCCCTAAACATGGAGTTGATGTTTGTTCATTTACAGACGGATGTGCTGTTACTGCTAGTCATTGTAGTGAAAAAATTGCTATGCACTACGCATGGTGCTTAACATTGGGTGTATGACAAAAAAAACGTTTTAGAGTTGGGAAAAAAAAATAACTCAAGCCGTAGCTCCTGTATGTGATGTTGTTGCAATGAGTGGGATTGGATTGGATGATGCATCTCCCAATCCAATAGGCTTTTCATTTAACTACTGTAGTCTAAAAGGTTCCAATCAGCATTATATCATTTGAATCACCCAGTATTGGCCCTGGTTCAACAGCAGGCTGCCAATAAGCCGGGTGGATGTATTTACCTTCTGCAAGGCCTGCAGTGACTGGCCTCTGTGTTCCCCCAACCCCAGCCTTGCCAGACTCATTTTTCAAATTAGGATTTTTCCAACTGACACTACATATTTTGCCATTAAAATGTCCCTAGAACATTCAACTCCCAAATGGCGCCCAAAATTAAATGTTTAGAGGGAATGAGGGTGGATTTTCAATGTCTGAAACTAGCTTTAAAAACAAAACCTTTTAGATCATTCACGAGGTGGAAGAGGAATTAAAGATTGGAGATTTATATCAAATCATTCAAATGAACATTTCCATTTCATTATTTCTCTTCCAGACACCTAGCTGACATACAGCAGTTATTATAGGATCACATGAAGCTTTATATTCAAATGCCCTTGACAGATTTATTTTTGTGTCAACACAGGCATGGATTTTATAATCGACTGCATTCACGGCTGATCATTGAAAAGAGTGAAGCCGGAGGTTTTCATTTCAGAAATCGTTTTCCACGCTTTTCATTTTCACCAAACTGTTGCTTAGAAACTAGCTACGAGCGTAATTCATTATTGGACATGATTTACTGCAGAGCAGATTCAAAACAATTCTATATATATATATATATATATATATATATATATATATATATATATATATATATATATCTACAACATATTGCCAATGAGATGCTCCTACTGCCCAGGAAGAGGATAATATAAGGGTGCATGAAACCAGGAGCAATAATGACAGTTTAACACCATCTAACCCTAATAATGCATCTGATATTATTAATAATGCATTCATATCAGACGTGTACTAAATAAGTGAGTCTGTATCTTTCATCTCAGGTTTCTATTAGTGTACTAAAATACATCAATATAACTCTAATTTACACATGTCATTTTGATGATTCTATAGTTTCCCCACATATATATATATATATAGTCAAATAACAGGTCTCAGAACTGTAGAGGAGAAATAGATGTTACTTTTCATCTCAGAAGAAACCAGTTTAGTCTGTTCTTTGTAGTTGTTTCAGAATCATCATATACTGCAATATACAGTATACTGGGGGGAGGGCATATTACAGAATTACTATATTTACTCAAAAAAAAAAAAAAATCCTTTAGAAAACTCTTACTTTAGAAAATAAGCAAAGTAGATGGGAGGTTTTTTCCAGAGAATTTGACTTTGCAAAGTGTAATACTTTATAAATTACTTGATTGGTTGATTCAGGATCGAATCACAGCAGAGATACCAAAGTTGTGTAATCCAGAGTTCAAAGACTGAAATCTCCTGAAGTAGCTTGGGGCTGGTCCCTTTAGCGCGGGCCATTCCCCTGGTTTCTGCGGGCCATTCCCCTGGTTTCTGCGGGCCATTCCCTGGTTTCTGCGGGCCATTCCCCTGGTTTCTGCGGGCCATTCCCCTGGTTTCTGCGGGCCATTCCCCTGGTTTCTGCTCCAACCGCAGTTGGAACTAACCCGGGTTCATCTCATCAACCAGCTAATTATTAGAATCAGGTGTGCTAGATTAGGGTTGGAGCGAAAACGGCAGCTCTCGGGGAAGAGGGTTGGAGAGAACTGCCATAGACTGCTCTCTCTGCTACCGCACGGCAAGTGGTACCGATGCACCAAGTCTGGAACCAACAGGACCCTGAACAGCTTCTACCCCCAAGCCATAAGACTGCCAAACAAAACTGCTAAATAGCTCATCAAATCTGATCTGACATGTTATCTCTGATCTGACATGTTATCTCTGATCTGACCTGTTTATCAACCCCTGTTATCTCTGATCTGACATGTTATCTCTGATCTGACATGTTATCTCTGATCTGACCTGTTATCTCTGATCTGACCTGTTATCTCTGATCTGACCTGTTTATCAACCCCTGTTATCTCTGATCTGACATGTTATCTCTGATCTGACCTGTTATCTCTGATCTGACCTGTTATCTCTGATCTGACCTGTTATCTATGATCTGACCTGTTATCTCTGATCTGACCTGTTATCTCTGATCTGACATGTTATCGCTGATCTGACCTGTTATCTCTGATCTGACCTGTTACAGGCTTATGGATCCCTGTTATCTCTGGTGTTACTGTAGCCCTGTACTGGAGTGCAAATGCTTTTTACACGGTTAAAAACTGCTCGCACTGTTTGTTATAAAAACAGGTGAAAACAAAATGTTATACTATTAACGTCTTCTGTACTGGCCCTCTTAAGGGGAGAAGACACCTATATATATATATATATATATATATATATATATATATATATATATATATATATATATTTGAACAGAGATGAAAGTGGTGCAGCTGTGTGATTGGAACTTTCCTGAGTTTATGAAAGTCAAAAACTTTAAAAGAGAAAATGTAAAACGCAAATAAATGACAGTATGTCTTTCTTGAAATAGCATGACTGCTCTGACAGCCGTGGACAGTGTGTAGAGTCTCTGGTCATCATTCCCATGATGCTTCCTTCCGCGCTACGCTGCTTCCCTGGAACGGGAACGTCAGGAGCAACGGATGGTAACCATGGTGATGCTCTACGCGGCCGAGAAGTTCGATCTGATAGAATCTTCTCGTAACTGACGATGCTTCCCGATGTCACATTCCTCCCTCGCCGTGCGCCTCTGAATGGTTATCCTGTAGTTCTTCCTGTTAGGAACCAAACAAGACAAAAATACTTTGAGAAGGGTTTGAATTGTCTGTCTTCTCCTTTAGACCAGGTCAGTAATTGTGCACAGATTCTTGTTTACAGTGAAATGGCAGAGGGGCCTCCTATAGTCTGGGGCTTACGCTTTTCCTACTAGATCAGCCCTGTAGTAGGAAACCACTAGATCAGCCCTGTAGTCGGAAACCACTAGATCAGCCCTGTAGTCGGAAACCAACATCCACTCTTACTAGATCAGCCCTGTAGTAGGAAACCACTAGATCAGCCCTGTAGTCGGAAACCAACATCCACTCTTACTAGATCAGCCCTGTATTAGGAAACCACTAGATCAGCCCTGTAGTAGGAAACCACTAGATCAGCCCTGTAGTAGGAAACCACTAGATCAGCCCTGTATTAGGAAACCACTAGATCAGCCCTGTATTAGGAAACCACTAGATCAGCCCTGTAGTAGGAAACCAACATCCACTCTTACTAGATCAGCCCTGTATTAGGAAACCACTAGATCAGCCCTGTAGTCGGAAACCAACATCCACTCTTACTAGATCAGCCCTGTATTAGGAAACCACTAGATCAGCCCTGTAGTCGGAAACCAACATCCACTCTTACTAGATCAGCCCTGAAATCGGAAACCACTAGATCAGCCCTGTAGTCGGAAACCAACATCCACTCTTACTAGATCAGCCCTGTATTAGGAAACCAACATCCACTCTTACTAGATCAGCCCTGTAGTAGGAAACCACTAGATCAGCCCTGTATTAGGAAACCACTAGATCAGCCCTGTATTAGGAAACCACTAGATCAGCCCTGTAGTCGGAAACCACTAGATCAGCCCTGTAGTAGGAAACCACTAGATCAGCCCTGTATTAGGAAACCAACATCCACTCTTACTAGATCAGCCCTGTATTAGGAAACCACTAGATCAGCCCTGTAGTCGGAAACCACTAGATCAGCCCTGTAGTAGGAAACCACTAGATCAGCCCTGTAGTCGGAAACCACTAGATCAGCCCTGTAGTCGGAAACCACTAGATCAGCCCTGTATTAGGAAACCACTAGATCAGCCCTGTAGTAGGAAACCAACATCCACTCTTACTAGATCAGCCCTGTAGTAGGAAACCACTAGATCAGCCCTGTAGTCGGAAACCAACATCCACTCTTACTAGATCAGCCCTGTATTAGGAAACCACTAGATCAGCCCTGTAGTCGGAAACCAACATCCACTCTTACTAGATCAGCCCTGTAGTAGGAAACCACTAGATCAGCCCTGTAGTCGGAAACCAACATCCACTCTTACTAGATCAGCCCTGTAGTCGGAAACCACTAGATCAGCCCTGTAGTCGGAAACCACTAGATCAGCCCTGTATTAGGAAACCACTAGATCAGCCCTGTAGTCGGAAACCAACATCCACTCTTACTAGATCAGCCCTGTATTAGGAAACCACTAGATCAGCCCTGTAGTCGGAAACCAACATCCACTCTTACTAGATCAGCCCTGAATTTGGAAACCACTAGATCAGCCCTGTAGTCGGAAACCAACATCCACTCTTACTAGATCAGCCCTGTATTAGGAAACCAACATCCACTCTTACTAGATCAGCCCTGTATTAGGAAACCACTAGATCAGCCCTGTATTAGGAAACCACTAGATCAGCCCTGTATTAGGAAACCACTAGATCAGCCCTGTAGTAGGAAACCACTAGATCAGCCCTGTATTAGGAAACCAACATCCACTCTTACTAGATCAGCCCTGTATTAGGAAACCACTAGATCAGCCCTGTAGTCGGAAACCACTAGATCAGCCCTGTATTAGGAAACCACTAGATCAGCCCTGTATTAGGAAACCACTAGATCAGCCCTGTAGTCGGAAACCACTAGATCAGCCCTGTAGTAGGAAACCACTAGATCAGCCCTGTAGTCGGAAACCACTAGATCAGCCCTGTAGTCGGAAACCACTAGATCAGCCCTGTAGTCGGAAACCACTAGATCAGCCCTGTAGTCGGAAACCACTAGATCAGCCCTGTAGTCGGAAACCACTAGATCAGCCCTGTATTAGGAAACCACTAGATCAGCCCTGTATTAGGAAACCACTAGATCAGCCCTGTAGTCGGAAACCACTAGATCAGCCCTGTAGTCGGAAACCACTAGATCAGCCCTGTATTAGGAAACCACTAGATCAGCCCTGTAGTCGGAAACCACTAGATCAGCCCTGTAGTCGGAAACCACTAGATCAGCCCTGTAGTCGGAAACCACTAGATCAGCCCTGTAGTCGGAAACCACTAGATCAGCCCTGTAGTCGGAAACCACTAGATCAGCCCTGTATTAGGAAACCACTAGATCAGCCCTGTATTAGGAAACCACTAGATCAGCCCTGTAGTCGGAAACCACTAGATCAGCCCTGTAGTCGGAAACCACTAGATCAGCCCTGTATTAGGAAACCACTAGATCAGCCCTGTATTAGGAAACCAACATCCACTCCTACCAACTGAGCCACACAGACAGTACTGAACATTATCTGTATTTTTTCAGCAAAGTGCTGTTTTACCTGATGAAGTAGAAGGCCATGAGCAGTGCTGTCCCCAGCAGGGCTCCCACTATGATCCCAGTAACAGCAGATACTCCTAGTCCACCTGCTTGGAGAGGCAGAGGGAGGCTATTAGTAAGGGCTAACTGCACCTCTGCTATACACCTGTGTTACAACAGTATATCAACCAATGTGTTCAATATTTATGTTAATAGATTTTAGGTCTGTATCAAAATCAGACGCTATATGTCCATTGTTTAGATGAATGGAATGTTCCTGTCCTGTATATTTGACTGTGATATGTGGTTGTCTCACCTAGCTATCTTAAGATGAATGCGCTAACTGTAAGTCTAGATACGAGCATCTGCTAAATGATTAATGTAAAATGTAAATGTTTTACATACAGATCTCATATTACTGTATAGATTAATTTTTTTCATTCTTTAAATATTGATGTCACAAATGTATCATTTGTACTGTCCCTTATTAAAAATGTAGTTATTTGGTACGTTTGACTGTGTTTGACTGTGTACCTAGCAGTACTACTTATTTCTCTGAGAGTGAGGTGGATATATAGCAGTTTGCAAGAAAAACATGATTATTTGTCTCTCTGAAATGAAAGATTTCAAACAAATACATGTCTGTCGTTGAACAACCCCATGCCATGACTAGAGAGTAAAAAAACAAAACAATTTATTTGAAAACTTTCAAACAATAAAAGCAAATTTACCAACATTTCTGAAAATTGATATATAGCTTTTTGGAAATGAATTCTTCATATATTCTTTCAAAATATGATATGAATACATTTATTTTAATGATGGTACCTGTCAATGATTTTAGAGGTCGGTATAATGATGATTTAAATCTGATCACAATGTGTCTTTTAATCGTCTACACCCGTCTAATAATGTGGGCACGATCAGAAAACAAGATCAGAACAAAGGGTGCATTTAAGGGGCAGGTATAAACAGGAGCGACAAAGATGGAGAAGAGGAGCAGTAGAGATCAGGTCTGTGTTTGTTGGTGTGTGTTTGTTGGTGGAGACAGATAGAACAGACAATATTAGAGATCATTAGAGATAATTTACATGATTTGTCTGGCAGGTCTGTGTGGGAGGCTCTATGTAGTCCTCTCAGGGTGAAATGGTCAGGATTGAACCCCGGAAGCATCTGGAAACTCTCCTTCACACCGTGATAGTTACACACCGTCTGGGAACAAACAGCTGTCAATCTCAAATAGGACCCACAGATTGAGAAGTTGTGCAAAAAAAAAGGTCAACTAGGAGGAGAAGGGGGATTTTTGACAAGCCAAATAGCATTACATGGAAGTTGTACAGTCCGTTATGAACATAATTTATAAGGGGCCATTTGAAAAGCCGACTGGCATTCTATATGACTTATACAGTCCCATTGAGAAAGATTTTTGCCATCGAAAAAAAAACATCTGATCACTAATGATGCTAGAGGTTACAGGATTAGGTTGGATGTTATCTGATGGCTTTCTTCATACATCATAGGTGTAGAGTACGAGTGCTGACACAGGGTCAGTTTGCTTTTTAGATTATAATGAATAAGATCACACAGACGGGGGGGACCCGATCCTAGTTAATATCACTCCTACTCTGAGATGCTTTATGAATAAGGACCCTGATAAAGGAGGGTTGGTGTTAGGGTCCTGTTCTTACCTCATAGGTGCCTGCCTTGGTGTTGGTCATGCTCATCACAGAGAAGTCTCCGTATCTGTCTCCGTTGAAGTCCATAGACACCTGGCCTGCGATGCCTAGCCCCAGCAACCAGAGGACCAGCGGCATGCAAAGAATGGCAGAAATAATTAGCTACAAGAGCCCAACATTCCAAGGAAAACAGAGAGCGGAGAGCAGAGTAGAGGAATTCCGTCCCCCGGCCAATATAACAGGAAATCCCATCTCTCCTCCCACCGCTTGTGTTGGCAGGCCATCCACGAATTGTAATTTCATCCCCACGGCTGTGTTCCCAAATTGTTGGCATTTTTTAACATTTTCTTTATTTTAACAAGAAAATATGACCCTGTTCTTGACGATTCCTGCTGAACAAAACATTGTTACTTCACGTTGAGAGCTGGCAATGTGTTGGCTTGGATTTTTAACCAGTTTGGCGAGGGGACATCCGTTCTGTAACTGGACTCTAATCATTGCAGATGAAAGGTTTTGCACTCTGACTCATCCCACTCCTATTAAGACTTTAACTGAGTTATCTGGAGGAGATATTGTGGAACTGGATTGGTCTGTCGCCATTCTGTCTGTTGGATGTAAGCCTACATACTGCTGTAAGCCTACATACTGCTGTAAGCCTACATACTGCTGTAAGCCTACATACTGCTGTAAGCCTACCCCACAGCTGTAAGCCTACATACTGCTGTAAGCCTACATACTGCTGTAAGCCTACCCCACAGCTGTAAGCCTACCCCACAGCTGTAAGCCTACATACTGCTGTAAGCCTACACACTGCTGTAAGCCTACATACTGCTGTAAGCCTACATACTGCTGTAAGCCTACACACTGCTGTAAGCCTACATACTGCTGTAAGCCTACATACTGCTGTAAGCCTACATACTGCTGTAAGCCTACATACTGCTGTAAGCCTACATACTGCTGTAAGCCTACATACTGTTGTAAGCCTACATACTGCTGTAAGCCTACATACTGCTGTAAGCCTACCCCACTGCTGTAAGCCTACATACTGCTGTAAGCCTGATATCTCCAGGAGTGATAAGTATACTTTTTTTTGTGTCTTTATCTGTTGTGGTCTAGTCCCGTCTTGTTGCTAGCTAGGGCCGTCTACTTTAAGTGCTGCCTGTCTTCCCAGTGGCCTACTTGGTGTGTGAACCGCTGACTGCTCATCACCTTGCAGATAGTTGTTGACACATCAACCAGGATCAAAGGGGGCGGGGCAATTTATGACTTGTTTTGGTAATCAGTGGCTGTAATGGAGGGGGAGTGGTTTCAGCAATTAGTACAGGGACGTGTGCTCTCCACCTCTGCTAGGTGGAATTAGCAATTAGCAATTAGCAATTAGTGTTAGTTCTTCAGTTTCCATGGTTTCTCAGCGGCAGCTGTAAGCGGCGGTCGTGTCAGTGGCACAAAACCCAGACCGTAGTCAAAACAAAGACGGTCCTGGCGAGTTGTTCGACAAAGGAAAGAGAGGAAGGCTCTCTGACTTGACTATCTTACCTAGTTATTTACAGATGATCTCATTTTGATCTTTTGTAGCTTTGTATGTGTTTTCTATACCTGTTGTCTCCTCTCCCCTTGGCTACGACCCTTCTAATTTAGTGTACCCAGCGCGCACAACCCCATGTGGAATTCCTGGTCTCTGGCAGCGTTTGGAACTGCCGATCTGTGGTCTGCCTTCGATTCATTTCTTTCCGAACTCTCACTTTCCCATCCTTGCCTCTTTTGACCTCACCTTTTCCCGGTCCCCCTCCAGCTCACAAGGCAATACGCTTGACCTCATCTTTACTAGAGGCTGTTCACCTACTAATTTCACTGCAACCCCCCTCCATGTCTCTGATCACTACTTCGTTTCCTTTTCTCTCGATCTCTCCTCCAACCCTAACCACTCAGCTCCTACCCAGATGGTCATGCGCCGTCACAATCTTCACTTGCTCTCACCTTCTACTCTCTCCTCTTCTATCCTATCATCTCTCCCTTCTGCTAAATCCTTCTCCCTCCTGTCTCTTGATTCTGCCTCTTCGACCCTCCTATCCTCCCTTTCCACATCCTCGCACTGTCCCCTTTCCCCCCGGCCGACTCGGCCCTCCCCTCCTGCTCCGTGGCTGAGTGACTCATTGCAGGCAGCTGAGCGGAAATGGAGTTAAACTAAACTTCCGGGGGACCTATCATCGTTTCACTCCCTCCTCTCTACCTTCTCTTCCTCTGTATCCGCTGCTAAAGCCACTTTCTACCACTCTAAATGTCAAGCTTCTGCCTCTAAACCTAGGAAACTCTTTTCCAACTTCTCCTCCCTCCTTAATCCTCCCCCCCTCCTCCCTCTCTGCGAACAACTTTGTCAACCACTTTGGAAAAAAGGTTGACGACATCCGCTCCTCATTCACTCAGCCTATTGAGTCCACTGGTCTCACTCACACAGAACTACCATACACCTTGACCTCTTTCTCCCCTCTCTCTCCAGATGACATCCTGTGACTAGTGAGGTCTGGCCGCCTGACAACCTGCCCACTCGACCCCATCCCCTCCACCCTTCTCCAGACCATCTCTGGAGACCTTCTCCCATTCCTCACTTCCCTCATCAACTCATCTCTGACCACTGGCTGCGTCCCCTCTGACGTAAAAATGGCTAAGTTGCTCCCCTCCTCAATAAACCAACACTCGACTAATCTGACGTCAAAAACTATAGACCTGTATCCCTTCTTTATTTTCTTTCCAAAACACTTGAGCGTGCTGTCTGTGATCAACTTTCTCGCTATCTCTCTCAGAATGATCTTCTTGACCCTAACCATTCAGGCTTCAAGACAGATCACTCAACCGAGACTGCTCTTCTCTGTGTCACAGAGGCTGTCCGCACTGCCAAAGCTGACTCTCTCTCCTCTGTTCTCATCCTCCTAGATCTATTCGCTGCCTTTGACACCGTGAACCATCAGATCCTCCTCTCCACCCTCTCAGGGCTGTGCGTCTCAGGCTCTGCACACTCTTGGATAGCATCCTACCTGGCAGGCCGCTCCTACCAGGTGACGTGGAGAGGATCTGTGTCTGCACCACGTACTCTCCCTACTGGTGTCCCCCAGGGCTCGGTTCTAGGCCCTCTCCTCTTCTCATATCCTCACATGGTCTCTCCTATCATTGCTATGCGGATGACACTCAACAACTTTTATCCTTCACCCCTTCTGACACTCAGGTGGCGACACGCATCTCTGTATGCCTGGCAGATATCTCAATTTGGATGTCGGCCCACCATCTCAAGCTCAACCTCGACAAGACAGAGCTGTTCTTCCTCCCGGGGAAGGCCTGCCCGCTCAAATACCTCTCCATCACGGCTGACAACTCCGCAGTGTCGCCCTCCCAGAGTGCAAAGAACCTTGGCGTGACCCTGGACAACACCCTGTCGTTCTCTGCAAATATCAAAGCAGTGACTCGCTCCTGCAGGTTCATTCTCTACAACATCCGTAGAGTACGACCCTACCTCACACAGGAAGCAGCGCAGGTCCTAATCCAGGCACTTGTCATCTCCCGGCTGGATTACTGCAACTCTCTGTTGGCTGGGCTCCTCGCTTGTGCCATCAAACCCCTGCAACTTATCCAAAACGCTGCAGCCCGCCTGGTTTTCAACATTTCCCAAGTTCTCTCATGTCACACTGCTCCTCCGCACACTCCACTGGCTTCCAGTCGAAGCTCACATCCACTACAAGACCATGGTGCTTGCCTACAGAGCAGCAAGAGGAACTGCCCCTCCCTAACCTTCAGGCTACGCTCAAACCCTACACCCCAACCCGAGCACTCCGTTCTGCCACCTCAGGTCTCTTGGCCCTCCCACCCATAAGCTCTTCTCTGTCCTGGCACCCCAATGGTGGAACCAGCTTCCCCCTGAAGCTAGGACAGCAGAATCCCTGCCCATCTTCCCGAAAGCACCTGAAACCCTACCTCTTCCAATAGTATCTTAAATAATCCCCCCCATTAAAAAGCACTTGCACTTGGCCTTTCTGGTTAACAGCTGTTGGAGGTCTGGCTCTAGGGCTTTGTGGGGTGTAGATGGTGACCTGTTGGTCTGGCACTTGGCCTTTCTGGTTAACAGCTCAGGACAAAGCTACACTGCACTGCACTGCGCTAGCTGTGCTGAACGCCATAGCCTTTTGTAATTGATAGTGATATCAATAATGCTATCAATTTCCTTCTACAGCCATTAAAAAGGAGTGGAGAATGCCAGCAGCTCAACTCGGTTGACAACATTGGCCTAATTAAGGGTGATGAATGGTCCAGCTGGGAGCCAGAACAACTCAAGGAGACGTTCAGACAGAATCTATGCTGAGCTCCAGTCTTAGATCTAAGCTTCAGATCATGCTCCAACAGTCTTACAGTCTTTGTCAAACGATCCACACCTCAGTAGAAATGTCCTCAGAGGACATACATATGATGAAACAGCGAGAGGAGAGAGAGTGGAGGACATAGTAAGGGATGTCATTATTTAGGAACTTTTGTAATTGTTACTGTTATTTTTTGTATTGTTTATTTCACTTTTGTTTATTATCTATTTCACTTGATTTGGCAATGTAAACATTCCTATGCCAATAAAGCCCTAAAATTGAATTGAAATTGAAACTGAATTGAGAGATCGAGAGGGAAAGAGATAAGGAAGATGTTTAATAATGACCAGAGGGTTTAATAATGACCAGAGGGTTTAATAATGACCAGAGGGTTTAATAATGACTAGAGAGGAAGATAAGGAAGATGTTTAACCAGAGGGTTTAATAATGACCAGAGGGTTTAGTTTTTTTACCTTGAAATGTTCTGTTCCACATGCGGTAGGTGATCTCTGCTCCGTCCTTCTTGGTGAGGCCGTTCCTGATGGCTTCGTGCAGCGCCAGAGCGTACAGCAGCAATGCATCATGGAATCCCTCCATGAACATGTTGATCTGGAAGAAAACAACAGGAAAACAGGGATTCATCACCTGATCTCCTCCTGGCATACTGTATCACAGGCCCTCCTGCAGTTAGTCGTTGGGATCTCTGGCCTTGAAAACCTTTAAAATGGTGAACGAGGACAAAAAATTATCTTAGATGCTTCCCTCTGTGAAGGCCACTGACAACAAAAAAAATGGACAATTTCTATGTTCATATGACATTCCACTGGTGCGCCTTCGAAAATAACAATGCATTTGCAGAAAATACCTCATCCCTACTGTAAAATCTAGTGGTGGATCTTTGACGTTATGGGGCTATTTTGCTTCCACTGGTCCTGGGGCCTTGTTAAGGTCAACGGCATCATGAACTTTACATTTACATTTCAGCCAAAAACCTTGGTTGCCTCTGCCAGCAAGACAATAACCCCAAGCACAAATCAAAATCCACAAAGAAATGGTTCATTGACCACAATATCAACATTTTGCAATGGCCCTCAGTCTCTGGACTAAAACCTGTGATTTAAATTGAAGAGGGCAGTCCATAAGCGCTGATGAAGGATACCAAGGATCTGGAAAGGATTCTGTATGGAATAAGATCTACAATCTACAATCTCATAAAACATTCTAGAAAAAGGCTCAGTGTCGTTATCCTCGCAAGGGGAGAGTGCTGGAGTATTGATAACATGGGATCCAGTGATTTTGACCCCTATCTTTTAAGATGTTTATTTTTATTGACCAAAATAAAACACTTCATGACCAAAAGTACGTGGACACCTGCTCGTCGAACATTTCATTCCAAAATCATGGGCATTAATATAGAGTTGGTCCCCCCTTTGCTGCTATAACAGCCTCCACTCTTCTGGGAAGGCTTTCCACTAGATGCTGGATTATTGCTGCGGGGACTTGCTTCTATTCAGCCACAAGAGCATTAGTGAGGTCAGGCACTGATGTTGGGCAATTAGGCCAGGCTCGCAGTCGGCGTTCCAATTCATCCCAAAGGTGTTCTATGGGGTTGAGGTCAGGGCTCTGTGCAGGCCAGTCAAGTTCTTCCACATCGATCTCGACAAACCATTTCTGTATGGACCTCGCTTTGTGCACGGGGGCATTGTCATGCTGAAACAGGAAAGGGCCTTCCCCAAACTGTTGCCACAAAGTTGGAAGCACAGAATCGTCTAGAATGTCATTGTATGCTGTAGCGTTAAGATTTCCCTTCACCGGAACTAAGGGGGCCTAGCCCGAACCATGAAAAACAGCCCCAGACCATTATTCCTCCTCAACCAAACTTTACAGTTGCCACTGTGCATTGGGGCAGGTAACGTTCTCCTGGCGTCCGCCAAACCCAGATTAGTCCGTCGGACTGCCAGATGGTGAAGCGGGATTCGCGAGCTTTACATCCCTCCTGCCGACTCTTGGCATTGCGCATGGTGATCTTAGGCTTGTGCGGGGCTGTACAGAAGCTCCCAATGAACAGTTCTTGTGCTGAGTGTTGAGTGTAGTGAGTGTTGAGTGTAGTGAGTGCTGAGTGTAGTGAGTGTTGAGTGTAGTGTGTTGAGTGTAGTGAGTGCTGAGTGTAGTGAGTGTTGAGTGTAGTGAGTGTTGAGTGTAGTGAGTGCTGAGTGTAGTGAGTGTTGAGTGTAGTGAGTGTTGAGTGTAGTGAGTGTTGAGTGTAGTGAGTGTTGAGTGTAGTGGGTGTTGAGTGTAGTGAGTGTTGAGTGTAGTGAGTGTTGAGTGTAGTGAGTGTTGAGTGTAGTGAGTGTTGCAACCGAGGACAGACAGTTTTTACGCGCTACTCGGTTCAGCACTCAGCGGTCCCGTTCTTCTGTGCTTGTGTGGCCTGCAACTCCGCAGACGTTTTCACTTCACAGTAACAGTTGACCGGGGCAGCTCTAGCAGGGCAGGAATTTGACGAACTGACCTGTTGGAAAGGTGGCATCCTATGACGGTGCCACGTTGAAAGTCACTGAGCTCTTCAGTAAGGCCATTCTACTGCCAATGTTTGTCTATGGAGATTGCATGGCTGTGTGCTCGATTTTATACACCTGTCAGCAACGGGTGTGGCTGAAATAGCCGAATCCACTAATTTGAAGGTGTGTCCACATATTATTATCTATGCATAGTCACTTCACCCCTACCTACATGCACAAATTACCTGGACTAACCTGTACCCCCGCACATTGACTCGGTACCGGTACCCCCTGTATATAGCCTCGTTATTGTTATTTTATTGTGTTATTTTTTTGTGTTAAAACAAATTAATACATCTTAACTCTATTTCTTGAACTGCATTGTTGGTTAAGGGCTTGAAAGTAAGCATTTCACTCTAAGGTCTACAACTGTTGTATTCGGCGCATGTGACAAATAAAATTAGATTTGATTAGATTTGATTTGGGGAGCTTCTCCCATTCTTCTCTGCAGATCCTCTCAAGCTCTGTCAGGTTGGATGGGGAGCGTCGCTGCACAGCTATTTTCAGGTCTCTCCAGAGCTGTGTGAATGGAATATGAATGACAGTCATCCAATATGCTGTAATAGAAATAAGGCCATGTTCCTAAATAATTATATCGTCCTCCCTCATCTTAAACGGCACCGACCGCCACTGAAACCTAGGCTCATATATTTTGCTTCAGAATGGATCACGTCAGCATTTTGTTTCTGCAAAAAATATTCTATAATAATCTTAGCTCTATACTTGGGTATTTTTTGGGGAAATGTGCAATTCCTTTATTGAAACGATTTGACCATATATTTGGAAGGAGGAAAGTACGTTTTAAGGCTTGTGTTGTCAGCATTGAGAAAGAAAAGCGGTCTCTGAGATATGAAAGCCCTCTGTACGTAGTACCAGCCTCGGTATCAGCCTCCCCCCCAAAAATTTTTATTTATTTTTTCTCTCCTTCCTCCCCCGCCAGGGCTGCAGCTCGAGTTCCAAATAATAAATCATATATTGTTTTTAAAAAAGCTGGTTGTTAACTATATCAGCCAGTTCCCTGCCGCTGTGGGGCTGATGATAGGCTGCTGAAGGTGACATCATCTTGGCTGGTACTGAGTTCCCCCTGAGCAGCAGTCCTCTGCAGCGCACAGATTACTTCCTGTTTAGATTGGGCAGTGGATAGATAGATTAGAGAAGACATGGAATGGAACAATGATCCCAATCAGAACATTATCAACCAATTAGTGTTAGTCTTAACATTATTCCACAGCGCTCAGGGCACCACAGGCAGCACGCAGGTGATTGGCTAGTCGGCCGAGCAGAGATCATTGTGGAGAACGTTCCTACCGAGAAGAGTTCAGTTCAGTGATGGTTGATTGTTAAGTTTTTTTTGGAATGAGGAAAGCGACGACAGGTAAGAGTAAATAGGTGTTGTAATTGTGCAGCCCATCCGTCCAATGGAAATCAGTCAGACTGAGAAAACGTTCGGACCAAGATGCGTTCAGTTAGTGGTTGATGATCATTTGTTTCTTGTGAGGAAGCTAAGACACCTATTGTGGCCTACAGTAAATGAGTGTTGTTTTGTTTAGAGACTGAGTGGAACCCTGATCACTGCTATGGAAAACTGATTGTTACAGTGCCTTCGGAAAGTATTCAGACCCCTTGACCTTTTACACATTTTGTTACGTTACAGCCTTATTCTAAAATTGATTTTACACACAATACCCCATAATGACAAAGCGAAAAAACAGGTTTTTTGAAATGTTTGCAAATGTATTAAAAACAAAAAACAGAAATACCTTATTTACATAAGTATTCAGACCCTTTGCTATGAGACTCGAAATTGAGCTCAGGTGCATCCTGTTTCCATTGATCATCCTTGAGATGTTTCTACAACTTGATTGGAGTCCACCTGTGGTAAATTCAATTGATTGGACATGATTTGGAAAGGCACACACCTGTCTATATAAGGTCCCACAGTTGACAGTACATGTCAGAGCAAAAAAACCAAACCATGAGGTCGAAGGAATTGTCCGTAGAGCTCCGAGACAGGATTGGGTCGAGGCACAGATCTGGACCACATGGAGCGGTGCTTGTTGATGTGCCCCATTAGAACAGGTCTTCTACAGGATATCAGGATTACTCAATGACTCACTGTGTCTAAGTGGAAGGGAAAACATTTCAAGATTTCTGTTGGTTTCATGGTTTCCTGTGAAAACAAATATGGGCCAAATTGTTTGTTTAGCAAGAGACTGAGTGTGGACCGACTCATTATTTACAGTATCTGGTAGTTTAGGCTGTAAATTGCCGGTGAACAGATGATTTTCTGTGTGGTATTATGATTGTTATGGTAAACAGATAGAGGTTTGTTTACACCAGGACAAAACAGGGTCAAGTGGTCCCATATACATCTGGGATCTGGAATTATTGGACCCCTTGATAAAGATGAGCAGAAATGACTGTATAAAATACACTCAGAGGTCCTCTAGAACCTTCCAGAAGGTCTGACAGAAGCTCCAGAGAACCTTCCAGAAGGACAACCATCTCTGCAGCACAGGTTTTTAGAAATGTTAGCAAATTTATAAAACAAAACAAAACAGAAATACCTTATTTACATAAGTATTCAGACCTTTTAGCTATGAGACTCGAGGCACAGATCTGGGGAAGGGTACCAAAACATTTCTGCAGCATTGAAGATCCCCAAGAACACATTGCCCTCCATCATTCTTAAATTGAAGAAGTTTGGAACAACCAAGACTCTACCTAGAGCTGGCCGCCCGGGAAAACTAAGCAATCTGGGGAGAAGGGCCTTGGTCAGGGAGGTGACCAAGAACCCGATGGTCACTCTGACAGAGCTCCAGAGTTCCTCTTTGGAGATGGGAGAACCTTCCAGAAGGACAACCATCTCTGCAGCACTCCACCAATCAGGCCTTTATGGTAGAATGGCCAGATGGAAGCCACTCCTCAGTAAAAGGCACATGACAGCTCGCTTGGAGTTTGCCAAAAGGCACCTGAAGGACTCTCAGACCATGAGAAACAAGATTATCTTGTCTGATGAAACCAAGATTGAATTATTTGGCCTGAATGCCAAGTGTCACGTCTGGAAGAAACCAGACACCGCTCATCACCTGGCCAATACCATTCCTACGGTGAAGCACGGTGGTGGCAGCATCATGCTGCGGCAGAGACTGGGAGACTCGTCAGGATCGAGGGAAAGATGAATGGAGCAAAGTACAGAGAGATCCTTGATGAAAACCTGCTCCAGAGCGCTCAGGACCTCAGACTGGGGCGAAGGTTCACCTTCCAACAGGACAATGACCCTAAGTACACAACCAAGACAACGCAGGTGTGACTTCAGGACAAGTCTCTGAATGTCCTTGAGTGGCCCAGCCAGAGCCCAGACTTGAACCCACTACATGATACTCAAATTTTCCCTACACCCATCATGAGGTTGCTTCAACATAGCCTACGAATAAAAGTTTACAACGTAGGTGCACAGGTCGAGAGAGAAGGTGACAGACAGTGACACATTCAATACCACCTTGCACACTCTTGCCTGCATCTAGCTGATCTATTGTGTAATCAATTAATCCAAACAGTTGTAAACAAGAGTTTCTATTGGACAAATTCAATTAATTTGCTTCCGTTTAAAAAACATTTTCCAACAGAATCGGAAGAATAAATGCACCCCTGATCACACGCAAACACAGTTCACTTTCATAGCAGCCACATAAAAAACAGCATCATCACTTTGCTCACTGTATAATTCCTTCTCGCATCTTCCCTTCGCTTGTGGACTTCAGTGCACAACACATCAGGTATCTGTGCCCAGGCGAAAAAACCTTTTCAAGCCAAACCTTCATATCATAACCGCTAACCGCTACACACAACCTACAGTTGAACTAACATAACCGCTACATACAGCCTACATCGTTGTCACCATATTAGATGAAGTCATAGTCAACATAGCTACTAGAACTAACGCGTTAGTAAACACGCTACAATCATGCAGTACAATCAGCAAGCAGTTTAGTAGTTACACCGGTGGCAATAAATGAATAAAAACTAAATATTACCTTAACTTCCTCATGCTGCAAGAGATCTGAAAGGTTGGAGGGCGTCCTCCGGAAGTTGTCATAATTACTGTGTAGGTCTATGGAAGTGGGTGAGAACCATGAGCCTCCTAGGTTTTGCATTGAAGTCAACGTACCCAGAGGAGGACGGAAGCTAGCTGTCCTCCGGCTACACCATGGTGCTACCTTACAGAGCGCTGTTGTAGACCTTGACAGTGTGTTTTAATCAATTATTTGGTGACGTGAATATACTTAGTACAGTTTTATCTAAAAAATGATAACTTTTTTTAATGTTTCACCATTTTTATGAAATTCACTGAGGAGGATGGTCCTCCCCTTCCTCCTCTGAGGAGCCTCCACTGGTTAACATACAGAGGGCTGCTCCCGTATGATAGACCTTAAATCCTATGCATGTTACATAAGTAGGTACTGCTGATCGTAAGGCTACATTGTTACATACAAAAGTTCATAGTACTGTTGTAGGAACTGTTAAGGTTAATGTTCTTGAGGTTACAGTATACACACACAAACAGACACAAATGTTGCCAGAGGAGGCTGGGAGGAAGAGGGCGGAGGAAGGTGTGTTTGTGTGCGTAGAGTGCTGTGACATTCTCAAGTGGCTGAACGTTGGTAGCTGAAGTGTCAGAAGTGGGGAAACCAATGGGTGGGGAGGCTGAACAGAGAGGATGCTCATACTGCCTCCTCACTAGCACAATTAGAAAGACTCATCAGGGCAACGTTATATGACTAGGCAGGAGCTGTGATTGTGAAAGTGTCCTCTCGTCCTCTTGGCTCAATGCTGCCAGCGTCCCAGCCCTGTCTACTTCAGCCCACAGGGGCCAGCTTTGAGTACTGCCGCTAAAAGGAGCAACCACATGTTAACTTCTTCACACTGGTGAAAAGTCACACAACACCAGCCTAGCATAGTCTTGCCTTGTCTTAAGGGCATCCTGATTCTGCAGCCACTTCAACCAGGTGAGAGACAATGGATCCTAGATATGTTGTGCCGTCAATGACCATAGGAGTTGGCAAGACAACACAAATAGATCTGGGTTAGAAGAATAGGACAATAAGGTGATTTATATGCCATTAAGGCCTGTTGGTGGCAACCTCTACCGACCATTGTCTCCCAACAGGACATTGTGGATGGTGAAATCTACTGGGAGCAGGGAGCTGAAGAGACAAAGGAAAAAGCTATCTCCTCCCCCCCGACCTCCAGCCTGGAGTCCCAAATGGCAACCTAATCCCTATATAGAGCCCATTGGGCCCTAACCTGTACAGTCTGCGATTTAGGGGAGATGGAGAATGAAATTAACTTTTTATTTGACTGTACTTTAGATGATGATGTAACCTTGTTTGAAAAAATGCAACAACAGAAACCAGAACTATTCTGGAGCGGCACGTCTTGCTCTTCATTGTAATCAGAGGGCTGATATAAAAACTCTGCATGCCAGTCTCTCTTGGCTAAGAGTTGAGGAGAGACTGACTGCATCACTTCTTCTTTTTATAAGAAACATTAATGTGTTGAAAATTCAAAATTGTTTGCATAGTCAACTTACACACAGCTCTGACACACACACACACTTACCCCACCAGACATGCCACCAGGGGTCTTTTCATAGTCCCCAAATCCAGAACAAAATCAAGAAAGCGTACAGTATTATATAGAGCCATTATTGCATGGAACTCCGTTCCATCTCATATTGCTCAAATGAACAGCAAATCTGGTTTAAAAAAACAGATGAAGCAACACCTCACGGCACAACGCCTCTCCCCTATTTGACCTAGATAGTTTGTGTTTATGTATTGATATGTAGGCTACGTGTGCCTTTTAAAAAATGTATGTAGTTCTGTCCTTGAGCTGTTCTTGTCTATTAATGTTCTGTATTTTGTAATGTTTCATGTTTTGTGTGGACCCCAGGAAGAGTAGCTGCTGCTTTCGCAAGAGCTAATGGGGATCACTAATAAAATACCAAATACTACTAAAGTAATACTGCAAAGAAAGTGGCAAAGAAATTCACATTTTGTCCTGAATACAAAGCATTATGTTTGGGGCAAATCCAACACAACACATCACTGAGTAACACTCACGCAAGGCCAAATATACACTGGGAGTTACTTCCACTTTGAGATTACAGTGTATTTTTGTGTAGATCGTTGACAAAAAAAAAAGACAATTCAATTAATTTTGATCCCACTTTGTAACAAAATGTGGAAAAAAGTCAAGGGGTGTAAATATTTGCCGAAGGCATTCAGTAAGTATGATAACTTTATTTGGATACAGCAAATACAGAGTCTTATAAGACCATGTGGGCTGGGCATCATGAAGATACTAATAAAATACGTTAATGAATCATCAATCAATCATATTTAGGGAATAGGGTGCCATTTGGGACGTAACCCTGGAGTCTGGGTGCTGCACAGCCCAATCCAAGGCGGATAGACTGGGGCCTTTGTCCTGTGGTACTGCAAGAGGTTGTGTTGTGTAGCCTGTCCGTTTAAGAGGTTGTGTTGTGTAGCCTGTCCGTTTAAGAGGTTGTGTTGTGTAGCCTGTCCGTTAAAGAGGTTGTGATCTGTAGCCTGTCCGTTAAAGAGGTTGTGATCTGTAGCCTGTCCGTTAAAGAGGTTGTGTTGTGTAGCCTGTCCGTTTAAGAGGTTGTGTTGTGTAGCCTGTCCGTTAAAGAGGTTGTGTTGTGTAGCCTGTCCGTTAAAGAGGTTGTGTTGTGTAGCCTGTCCGTTAAAGAGGTTGTGTTGTGTAGCCTGTCCGTTAAAGAGGTTGTGTTGTGTAGCCTGTCCGTTAAAGAGGTTGTGTTGTGTAGCCTGTCCGTTAAAGAGGTTGTGTTGTGTAGCCTGTCCGTTAAAGAGGTTGTGTTGTGTAGCCTGTCCGTTAAAGAGGTTGTGATCTGTAGCCTGTCCGTTTAAGAGGTTGTGATCTGTAGCCTGTCCGTTAAAGAGGTTGTGATCTGTAGCCTGTCCGTTTAAGAGGTTGTGATCTGTAGCCTGTCCGTTTAAGAGGTTGTAATGTGTAGCCTGTCCGTTAAAGAGGTTGTGTTGTGTAGCCTGTCCGTTTAAGAGGTTGTGATCTGTAGCCTGTCCGTTTAAGAGGTTGTGATCTGTAGCCTGTCCGTTTAAGAGGTTGTAATGTGTAGCCTGTCCGTTAAAGAGGTTGTGTTGTGTAGCCTGTCCGTTTAAGAGGTTGTGTTGTGTAGCCTGTCCGTTTAAGAGGTTGTGATCTGTAGCCTGTCCGTTTAAGAGGTTGTAATGTGTAGCCTGTCCGTTAAAGAGGTTGTGTTGTGTAGCCTGTCCGTTAAAGAGGTTGTGATCTGTAGCCTGTCCGTTTAAGAGGTTGTGATCTGTATCCTGTCTGTTTAAGAGGTTGTGATCTGTATCCTGTCCGTTTAAGAGGTTGTGATCTGTAGCCTGTCCGTTTAAGAGGTTGTAATGTGTAGCCTGTCCGTTAAAGAGGTTGTGTTGTGTAGCCTGTCCGTTAAAGAGGTTGTGATCTGTAGCCTGTCCGTTTAAGAGGTTGTGATCTGTATCCTGTCTGTTTAAGAGGTTGTGATCTGTATCCTGTCCGTTTAAGAGGTTGTGATCTGTAGCCTGTCCGTTTAAGAGGTTGTAATGTGTAGCCTGTCCGTTAAAGAGGTTGTGATCTGTAGCCTGTCCGTTTAAGAGGTTGTGTTGTCTGTGCTCATTGCGTTATTACCCCCAGCAGACAGGCCACGGTTGCCAGGCTCTCTATGCATGCAGAGACAAAAGGAGAGTCCCGGGTGGCCTAACCCTAACCTTTCCATTTATCTGCAGACTAATTAAGTGTACTGGGATTGCAGGGGGTTCCACTCAGTTGGGTCTCAAGACAAGACAGTGCATTTATTAATGTTTTATGTATTGTCTTCTATTGCCTGCTTGACCATGTCTTGCTTCTTAATGGGTACTTCCTGGTTTAAATAAAGGTGAAATAAAAATAGAGAAATAACGTTTTTTTCTGACTGTATCCCAGTTGGTGCCCTAGCCCTTTGCGACATGCACATGCAAGCCAGCTATAACACTGTGAAATCGTTTGAAGGGAGGGCTTGGTCGGAATGGACGAATGCTATTCACTCCTTTTACGCAAGTCAACAGTTTGGAGCTATGATTATAATCTGCTCTAGCAATCTGGCTGTCAGGAATGACAAAGTTTCTGTTAATAAAATTAATTACCTCAGACTAATGTAGCCTCTGGGTGGGGGGGGGGGGGGTTTGCTTCAAGCACAGACCTGACGACTTGCCTCTTCATGACGCGCGGTAGATGTCAGACACACACATACGTGCAAGAACACACAAACATATGCACGTGCACAGACATGCACACATGCGTGCACACACACTGCTGAAGCATCAGAAAAACCAAGAGACTAATGAACAAGACAGAACTGTCTGCCTGTCTGTCTGTCTGCCTGCCTGCCTGCCTGCCTGCCTGCCTGCCTGTCTGTCTGTCTGTCTGTCTGTCTGCCTGCCTGCCTGTCTGTCTGCCTGCCACCTGTATGAAGAACAAAACAGGAGAATAAAACCACAAATATTGTCTCCAATTAATATACAGGCAGCAGTCTCAGAATGGCCTCTAGAATCTACAGATGAATCATTTGACAGCAGCAGGCTCAGAATGGCCTCTAGAATCCTCCTCTTTATTCCATTCTGTAGGCCTACATCACACATTCCTTTTCAATATCCTGTTTTATGGCATAGATGGGTCTGTATTTCTAATATATTAGTTGATGGTTTCATGCATTGGAACAGGATTTGCTTTGAGCGATTCTCGCACGACAAGGTCAGTGAGAGTGCCCTCTTGTAATATTTTATTTGCGCTCTCAGGACAACTCAGAACAACGCCTAGACAGTGAAGTAACGCTCCATACCCATTGAATCAGGCTGATGTGTATGGAAATCCATCATTCTCTTCTGGACGTTTAGGGCAAGCCCCATTCGTGTTTTCATTCCTGACACAAATCAAATAATTCAGCCCTGCTCCTTTGCATAACGTACCGTATGTCATGTTAGTGAATGTAATAACAGAGCTCTAACGCAACACACCCACCTACTGGTTGTCATTGCATAGAAATATTGGAGATATGGCAATCCACTTAGATTAGGCTGTCTGGAGAGAGTCTCTGACTTTCAACTGCAGAGATTTCAATAGGATAACTTTCTCCCTCTGAGGGGAGTCATTTCATTATACCCACTAAGTTGTCTAGTCAGAAGCAGAGCCCTGAATGTCGACACTCAATCTGTCTGTCTGTCTGCCTGCCTGCCTGCCTGCCTGCCTGCCTGCCTGCCTGCCTGCCTGCCTGCCTGTCTGTCTGTCTGCCTGCCTGCCTGCCTGCCTGCCTGCCTGCCTGCCTGCCTGCCTGTCTGTCTGTCTGTCTGCCTGTCTGCCTGCCTGTCTGTCTGTCTGTCTGTCTGTCTGTCTGCCTGTCTGTCTGCCTGTCTATATGTATGTATTCATATACCTTGACTTATTCCACATTTTGTTGTGTCAATTCAAAATAGATTAAATATTTTTTCTTCTCACTCATCTACACACAATACCTCATAATGACAAAGTGTAAACTTGAATTTAGAAATGTTTGCAAATGTATTGAAAATGAAATGTAGAAATATCTCATTTACATACAGTAAGTAGTCACACCCCTGTGTCAATACATGTTAGAATCACCTTTGACAGCGATTGCAGCTGTGAGTCTTTCTGGGTAAGTCTCTAAGAGCTTTCCACACCTGGATTGTACAATATTTGCACATTATTCTTTTTTAAATTCTTCAAGCTCTGTCCAGTTGGTTGTTGATCATTGCTAGACAGCCATTTTCAAGTCTTGCCCTAGATTGTCATGCTGATTAAAGTCAAAACTGTAACTAGGCCACTCAGGAACATTCACTGTTGTCTTGGTAATCAACTCCAGTGTATATTTGGCCTTGTGTTGTAGGTTATTGTCCTGCTGAAAGGTGAATTTGTCTCCCAGTGTACGTTGGAAAACAGACTGAACCAGGTTTTCCTCTAGGATTTTGCCTGTGCTTAGCTCTATTCCGTTTCTTTTTATCCTAGAAAACTCCCTAGTCCTTGCCGATGACAAGCATACCCATAACATGATGCAGCCACCACCATGCTTGAAGTTATTGAGTGGTACTCATTGATGTGTTGTGTTGGATTTGCCCCAAACATAACACTTTGTATTCAGGACAAAAAGTTAATTTCTTGCAGTTTTTTTGTTGTTGCTGTTTTACTTTAGTGCCTTATTGGAAACAGGATGCATGTTTTGGAATATTTTTATTCTGTAAAGGCTTCCTTCTTTTTACTCTGTCAATTAGGTTAGTATTGTGGAGAAACTACAATGTTGTTGATCCATCCTCAGTTTTCTCCTATCACAGCCATTAAACTCTAACTGTTTTAATGTCACCATTGGCCTCATGGTGAAATCCCCGATCGGTTTCCTTCCTCTCTGGCAACTGAGTTAGGAAGAATGACTGTATCTTTGTAGTGGCTGGGTGTATTGATTAGTGGTGTGCGGGTCAGCTGTTTGTTCACCCGCCCCGCCTGCAATTGCAAATAACCCATCCACAACCGCCCAACTATATGTGATAAACACTGAACAATCTGAGACCCGACCCTAAGCCGCTAATATATCAAATGTGCTGTACAGTCAGAGAAGCCTTAACGATTTTTTGACGGGGGTGCAGGATTTTAAAAAATGGATTTAGATATACGTTTCTGCTTATAATGTTCAACATTTTGTAGGCTATTTGTAAGTCAATTTGTCTATAATTAGATACATGCAGCTTCTCTTCTGTCATTATATGTTGCCCTAGAATACTAAACAAACCCTTGCTCTGTAGAATAATGTCATAAATCGATAGAATGAATGCTTCAATCTAGTTGAAATCAGTAAAGTTTTTCCTGTCATTTTCTTTAGTGGAGCAAAGACGTTTAGGGACCGGGGAGAAAATTCATTAAAAATAAAAATAAAAACTGGAAAGATTTTCCATGCAAAATTTCCAAATTACATCAGTTTGACCGGTAGCAGGGAAATAGAAAGCTGTGAAAACGACCCAACATGTTTCAGATAAGATTTCAGTTTTGGTTTGGATGCGTAGTTTATGTGGTTGAAATACTATCAGCTTTTATTATGCTGATAAAGATAGCACCTTATTTCTCCACTCAAGTTCGATTCTTTTCTGTTGTTGCCTACATTTGGTGTATAATTTACTGCAAGTAATGCTTAATTCTACAGGAGTTAATATTAAGGCTAAGTGAGAGGCTATAGACCTACAGTCTGTGTCCAGATTTCAGTTTCCATTTAACCCATCTGAACAGTAGGCTAATGTTCCCTTGATTTTCCATAGGCCTATTTGAAGTCCCCGTCTTGTGACTGTCGAATCTGTATAGCGCCTCACAATCAACACGCATAACATAGTATCTTCCTCTTTTACCACTTCACCAAATCTTTCCCAGACATTACTTTGCTGGCCCTATTTTCAGCTCTCCTTTCGCAGTTTTTCTCTTATTGAATTAAACTCTGACATTTTTTCTGCCCGTTCCCAAAAGCATTTGGAAATGGGTGTGTAGGCTATTTGGTACAGTTAGCCACTAAGGCTTAAGCACTAATGGCAGATAGCTTAAAATAATGAAAGAAAAACCTAAACGTAGCCTATAGATATAAATTGCACAAGAATTATACATTTATGGATTTTAAAGTATTGTTGTCTCTTTATTCAATCAGCCCGCCACCCAACCGCCCTTCATCCAAAATTATTTAATTATCCTAAACCCATAGCCCCCTGGATATAACCGTGGGGACTGCAGGTTATGATTCAACCCGTGCATCACTAGCATTGATACACCATCCAAAGTGTAATTAATAACTTCACCATGCTCAAAGGAATATTCAATGTCTGCTTTTTTTTTTACCCATCTACCAATAGGTGCCCTTTAAACTCTGTAACTGTTTTAAAGTCACCATTGGCCTCATGGTGAAATCACTGAGCGGTTTCCTTCCTCTCCGGCAACTGAGTTAGGAAGGACGCCTGTAATTTTGTAGTGACTGGGTGTATTGATACACCATCCAAAGTGTAATTAATAACTTCATCATGCTCAAAGGGATATTCAATGTCTGCTTTATTTTACAGTGGGGAAAAAAGTATTTAGTCAGCCACCAATTGTGCAAGTTCTCCCACTTGAAAAGATGAGAGAGGCCTGTAATTTTCATCATAGGTACACGTCAACTATGACAGACAAAATGAGAAAAAAAAATCCAGAAAATCACATTGTAGGATTTTTAATGAATTTATTTGCAAATGATAGTGGAAAATAAGTATTTGGTCAATAACAAAAGTTTCTCAATACTTTGTTATATACCCTTTGTTGGCAATGACACATGTCAAACGTTTTCTGTAAGTCTTCACAAGGTTTTCACACACTGTTGCTGGTATTTTGGCCCATTCCTTCATGCAGATCTCCTCTAGAGCAGTGATGTTTTGGGGCTGTCGCTGGGCAACACAGACTTTCAACTCCCTCCAAAGATTTTCTATGGGGTTGAGATCTGGAGACTGGCTAGGCCACTCCAGGACCTTGAAATGCTTCTTACGAAGCCACTCCGTCGTTGCCCGGGTGGTGTGTTTGGGATCATTGTCATGCTGAAAGACCCAGCCAGGTTTTCACTCAAAATCTCACGATACATGGCCCCATTCATTCTTTCCTTTCACGGATCAGTCGTCCTGGTCCCTTTGCAGAAAAAACAGCCCCAAAGCATGATGTTTCCACCCCCATGCTTCACAGTAGGTATGGTGTTCTTTGGATGCAACTCAGCATTCTTTGTCCTCCAAACACGACGAGTTGAGTTTTTACCAAAAAGTTATCTTTTGGCTTTATCTGACCATATGACATTCTCCCAATCCTCTTCTGGATCATCCAAATGCACTCTAGCAAACTTCAGACGGGCCTGGACATGTACTGGCTTAAGCAGGGGAAACGTCTGGCACTGCAGGATTTGAGTCCCTGGCGGCGTAATATGTTACTGATGGTAGGCTTTGTTACTTTGGTCCCAGCTCTCTGCAGGTCATTCACTAGGTCCCCCTGTGTGGTTCTGGGATTTTTGCTCACCGTTCTTGTGATCATTTTGACCCCACGGGGTGAGATCTTGCGTGGAGCCCCAGATCGAGGGAGATTATCAGTGGTCTTGTATGTCTTCCATTTCCTAATAATTGCTCCCACAGTTGATTTCTTCAAACCAAGCTGCTTACCTATTGCAGATGCAGTCTTCCCTGCCTGGTGCAGGTCTACAATTTTGTTTCTGGTGTCCTTTGACAGCTCTTTGGTCTTGGCTATAGTGGAGTTTGGAGTGTGACTGTTTGAGGTTGTGGACAGGTGTCTTTTATACTGATAACAAGTTCAAACAGGTGCCATTAATACAGGTAACGAGTGGAGGACAGAGGAGCCTCTTAAAGGAGAAGTTACAGGTCTGTGAGAGCCAGAAATCTTGCTTGTTTGTAGGTGACCAAATACTTATTTTCCACCATAATTTGCGAATAAATTCATAAAAAATCCTACAATGTGATTCTCTGGATTTTTTTTTCCTCAATTTGTCTGTCATACTTGACGTGTACCTATGATGAAAATTACAGGCCTCTCTCATCTTTTTAAGTGGGAGAACTTGCACAATTGGTGGCTGACTAAATACTTTTTTCCCCCACTGTATATTTTTACCCATCTTCCAATAGGTGTCCTTCTTTGCGAGGCATTAGAACATCTCCCTGGTCTTTGTGGTTGAATCTGTGTTTGAAATTCACTCCTCAACTGAGAGATCTTACAGATTATTGTATGTGTGGAGTACGGAGATGAGGTAGTAATTCTAAATCATGTTAAACACTATTATTGCACACGGAATGAGTCCATGCAACTTATTATGTGACTTGTTAAGCATGTTTTTACTCCTGAACCTATTTAGGGTTGCCATAACAAAGGAGTTGAATACTTATTGACTCAAGACATTTCACCTTTTTATTTTTGATTAATATTTTTCTTTTTTGAAAAACATAATTACACTTTCACATTATGGGGTATTGTGTGTAGGCCAGTAACACAAAATCTCAATGTAATATATTTTAAATTCAGGCTGTAACGCAACAAAATTAGGAAAAAGTCAAGGGGTGCGAAAACTTTCTGAAGACACTGTATGTATGGATGTCTGAGGTGTATGTTATTTGATTGCAATCTGGAATTTTAATAACACTGATTTTTCTCATAAAAACTAGAAGAGAAGCAGTTCATCTCAACCAGGAAAGACTGTAGTTTATGTTAGTTCTGTGCGTGCAGTTAAGGGCAAGGCGTGCTGCTCTGTTTTGAACCAGCTGCAGCTTTGCTAGGTCTTTCTTTGCAGCACCTGACCATATTACTGGACAGAAATCAAGACAAGACCAAAGCCTGAACAGCTGATAATTGACCATCCAATGTTATACCAGGAGTTTAGCTTCCTCAACTTAATCTATGGTCACACTCTTTATGCACAACTCCAGTTGAGGTTTTAGGTCTTCGAGAATGTTTTGAACTAAATACAATGCTTTTAGTTTTAGATGTGCACTGAACAAAAAATATAAACGCAACATTTAAAGTGTTGGTTCCATGTTCCATGAGCTGATATAAAAGATCCCAGAAGTTTTCAATACGCACAAAAAGCTTATTTCTCTCAAATTTTGTGCACAAATTTGGTTACATCCCTGTTAGTGAGCATTTCTCCTTTTGCCAAGATAATCCATCCACCTGACAGTTGTGGCATATAAAGAAGCTGATTAAATGGCACGATCATTACACAGGTGCACCTTGTGCTGGGGACAATAAAAGGCCACTCTAAAATGCCACAGATGTCTCAAATGTTGAGGGAGAGCGCAATTGGCATGCTGACTGCAGGAATGTCCACCAAAGCTGTTGCCAGAGAATGTAATGTTCATTTCTCTACCAACGTCGTTTTAGAGAAATTGGCAGTCTGTCCAACCGGCCTCACAACCGCAGACCACGTGTATAGCATTGTGTGAGCGAGCGGTTTGCTGATTATCAACGTTGTGAACAGAGTGCCCCATGGTGGCGGTGGGGTTATGGTATGGGCAGGCAAAAGCTACGGACAACAAACACAATTGCATTTTATCGATGGCAATTTGAATGAACAGAGATACCGTGACGAGATCCTGAGGCCTACTGTCGTGCCATTCATCTGCCGCCATCACCACATGTTTCAGAATGATAATGCACAGCCCCATGTCGAAAGGATCTGTACACAATTCCTGGAAGCTGAAAATGTCCCAGTTCTTCCATGGCCTTCATACTCACCAGACATGTCACCCATTGAGCATGTTTGAGATGCTCTGGATAAACGTGTATGACAGCGTGTTCCAGTTCCTGCCAATATCCAGCAACTTCACACAGCCATTGAAGAGGAGTGGGACAACATTCCACAGGCCACAATCAACAGCCTGATCAACTCTATGAGAAGGAGATGTGTCACGCTGCATGAGGCAAATGGTGGTCACACCAGATACTGACTGGTTTTCTGATCCATGCCACTTCCTTTTTTGAAGGTATCTGTGACCGACAGATGCATATCTGCATTCCCAGTCATGTTGAAATCCATAGATTAGATAATTAATGTATTTCAATTGACTGATTTCCTTATATGAACTGTAACTAAGTAAAATCTTAGAAATTGTTGCATGTTGAGTTTATATTTTTGTTCAGTATATTTAAAACCAGTTTTTTTATTAATTAATCACCCATTCTGATACTGACTGTAACTCCTTATTTATAATTTCAGTTAATAAAAAAATAAATTTTAACTGGCTTTGGGTGCTGACATGTAGGGTGTGGACACATCGCCATACAAAGTCATTCTAGCTTCCTGTAAGACCAATTTGTAAGGCAAATCTTTTGTAAAAATAGAGAAGAGTAACGGCCCAAGGCAACTGCCCTGAGGGACACCACACTGTACATATCTGATGTTAGAGAAGCTTCCATTGAAGAACGCTCTCTGGGTTCTTTGGATGAGTAACTCTCCAACCATGTGATGGCAGGTTATGTAAACCCATAACAAGTTCGTATTCTTGATTTAATCTTGTCTTTACATAAACTAAATAATATATGTGTGACATTTGTTTTGATTTAGAATGGACCATTATCATGCACCTGTCTCGAAACAGGGGCAGCGGGAAAAAAATATATGCCATCTATGCACTTAAATAGCGAATGGAGGACGCTTTTCCCGTGGATCATTTTCATGCTAGCCAGGAAGGCTATACTCCTGTTGTAAAGATAAGCAATGTGCATAATATTAGGAAAGTTGAGAAAGTTGAGAAACTCCGAAGCTGCCTCCCCTCCTTGTTCGGGCAGGCTTCGGCGTTTGTCGTCACTGGCCTTCTAGCCACTGCCGCTCCTCATCTCATCATTCCATTTGTTTTGTCTTGTTCATTACACACACCTGGTTCATATCCCCTCATCAGTACCTGTATAAGTGTTCGCTCTGCCCCCTTGTCTTTGTGTGTGATTGTTTATTGTGGAGGATAGTGAAGCTCGGTGGAGCTCCGTGTATTTTGTATCGCCGGGATATTTCCCCTGTGTGCCTTTTATTTCCCCATGTGCCTTGTATTTTCCAGTGTGCCTTGTATTTCCCCGTGTGCCTTGTATTTCCCTGTGTGCCTTGTATTTTCCAGTGTGCCTTGTATTTCCCCGTGTGCCTTGTATTTTCCAGTGTGCCTTGTATTTTCCAGTGTTCCTTGTATTTCCCCGTGTGCCTTGTATTTCCCCGTGTGCCTTGTATTTCCCCGTGTGCCTTGTATTTCCCCGTGTGCCTTGTATTTCCCTGTGTGCCTTGTATTTCCCCGTGTGCCTTGTATTTCCCCGTGTGCCTGTTTTACGCAGTAGAGTGTTTGTCGCATTTCTGCGTAACTCTGTATTTGTGGAATAAAGCCTGTTTTTCTGTGATTTACCCTCCTGTGCCTCATCACAGTAGGCCTCTCCTATAGAAAGCTGATGGGATCCTCCTCTTTTTAATAGAGGCCATCACTCTGTTTTCTCGCGCAATTGCGTAGCCTATAGAAATGTTACGCAACATCAGCTCATGGGCTCTCATGAAGTGTTTGATTAGATTTTCCATTACATTTGCATTGATGTCAGAGTGATTAGAGGGACAATCGAGTGCTGAGTACCAGTTAGCAAGTTTGGTAGGCTACTAATGACCATCAGTAACATCAGAGTTGGGAGAAGCCTAATTACCGTGACTAAACGGTCACGTGGAATTTGACTGCCTTCATGACTCGCAGTGATGCCAACTTAGCAATTTTGTTGCTAGATTTAGCAACTTTTCAGACTACCCTGGCAACTTATTTTTCAAACAGCACCTAGCAACAAATGTAGCTACTTTTAAACATTTATTTGGAACTTTTAGCAACTTTTGAAACGATTTTCTCTGTCACACACTCAGTCACAACACACGTGCCTGGCTGCAAAAGTGCATTGTGAGTGACGTCAGCAGCAGGCGCTCAGCTCGTGCACAGGCAGCAGCAGGCCAGCCAATCAGCAGGCCAGCCAAGCAGCACAACAACCTGGAGAGAGCTGGAGAGAGATGCCTAGCCCACACATCATTATTTGAATTAAGTTGCTTGTTCAATAAGATAGCATATATACCTTGTTATTAGCTTGTACCTATAATTGTTGATCAGTTAGGTAGCATGTTAACTAACTACCAATACACTGCTTAAAACTAGAATTGTTCAGAATGTGTAGGTTTACTAGTTAATAAGAACATAAATTAAATGTAATTGTTCAATAATTAATTGTGTTGTGTTTAAAAATAAAAATATCTGATCATATAAAATGTGTTGTGTTTATATTACTTTTACAAATAAAAATATGTCATAATAAACAAACAAATCTAAACTAACAAATGTCAAATCATATTTGTTGACATCACAACGTCATTTAGCAACCTTTAGCAACAAATCAAACATGCCTCTAGCAACTTCCCCTGAAAATGAGTTGGCAACACTGATGACTCGTGACCGCCGGTGTGACGGTAATAAGGTCACCGCAACAGCCCTAGTCACTGCAGTACTAGTTGAGGTCCCGTTTCTACAGTGCATTCGGAAAGTATTCAGACCCCTTCCCTTTTTCCACATTTTGTTACAGCCTTATTCTAAAATCGATTAAATTGTTTTTTCCCCCCCTCATCAAGCTATAAACAATACCCCATAATGACAAAGCAAAAACTGGTTTTTAGAAATTGTTGATCATTTATTAAAAATAGAAAACTGAAACATTTACATAAGAATTACGACCCTTTACTCAGTACTCTGTTGAAGCACCTTTGGCAGAGATTACAGCCTCAAGTCTTCTTGGGTATGACACTACAAGCTTGGCTTATATATATGCTTGCTGAAATGCATGTATATGCATGCTGAAAGTGAACTTGTTCTCTGAAAAATGGCATTGTATGTGGTCAAACACAATCCTCTCCATCGGTTTACTATGAAAAGGCAGCAAACAATGTGTAGCTATATACAGGGAGTACCAGTACCAGATCAATGTGGAGCTATATACAGGGAGTACCAGTACCAGATCAATGTGGAGCTATATACAGGGAGTACCAGTACCAGATCAATGTGGAGCTATATACAGGGAGTACCAGTACCAGATCAATGTGGAGCTATATACAGGGAGTACCAGTACCAGATCAATGTGGAGCTATATACAGGGAGTACCAGTACCAGATTAATGTGGAGCTATATACAGGGAGTACCAGTACCAGATCAAGGTGGTCAATTTGAGGTATATATGTAAATGTAGGCAGGGTAAAGTGACTAGGCATCAGGATAGATAATAATAAGGTATTTGAGGTAGATATGTACATGAAGGCAGGATAAAGTGACTAGGCATCAGGATAGATAATAATAAGGTATTTGAGGTAGATATGTCCATGAAGGCAGGGTGAAGTGACTAGGCATCAGGATAGATAATAATAAGGTATTTGAGGTAGATATGTACATGAAGGCAGGATAAAGTGACTAGGCATCAGGATAGATAATAATAAGGTATTTGAGGTAGATATGTACATGAAGGCAGGGTAAAGTGACTAGGCATCAGGATAGATAATAATAAGGTATTTTAGGTAGATATGTACATGAAAGCAGGGTAAAGTGACTAGGCATCAGGATAGATAATAATAAGGTATTTGAGGTAGATATGTACATGAAGGCAGGGTAAAGTGACTAGGCATCAGGATAGATAATAATAAGGTATTTGAGGTAGATATGGACATGAAGGCAGGGTAAAGTGACTCGGCATCAGGATAGATAATAATAAGGTATTTGAGGTAGATATGTACATGAAGGCAGGGTGAAGTGACTAGGCATCAGGATAGATAATAATAAGGTATTTGAGGTAGATATGTACATAAAGGCAGGGTAAAGTGACTAGGCATCAGGATAGATAATAATAAGGTATTGGAGGTAGATATGTACATGAAGGCAGGGTAAAGTGACTAGGCATCAGGATAGATAATAATAAGGTATTAGAGGTAGATATGTACATGAAGGCAGGGTAAAGTGACTAGGCATCAGGATATATAATAATAAGGTATTTGAGGTAGATATGTACATGAAGGCAGGGTAAAGTGAATAGGCATCAGGATAGATAATAATAAGGTATTTGAGGTAGATATGTACATGAAGGCAGGGTAAAGTGACTAGGCATCAGGATATATAATAAAAAGGTATTTGTGGTAGATATGTACATGAAGGCAGGGTAAAGTGACTAGGCATCAGGATAGATAATAATAAGGTATTTGAGGTAGATATGTACATGAAGGCAGGGTAAAGTGACTAGGCATCAGGATAGATAATAATAAGGTATTTGAGGTAGATATGGACATGAAGGCAGGGTAAAGTGACTCGGCATCAGGATAGATAATAATAAGGTATTTGAGGTAGATATGTACATGAAGGCAGGGTGAAGTGACTAGGCATCAGGATAGATAATAATAAGGTATTTGAGGTAGATATGTACATAAAGGCAGGGTAAAGTGACTAGGCATCAGGATAGATAATAATAAGGTATTGGAGGTAGATATGTACATGAAGGCAGGGTAAAGTTACTAGGCATCAGGATAGATAATAATAAGGTATTTGAGGTAGATATGGACATGAAGGCAGGGTAAAGTGACTAGGCATCAGGATAGATAATAATAAGGTATTTGAGGTAGATATGTACATAAAGGCAGGGTAAAGTGACTAGGCATCAGGATAGATAATAATAAGGTATTTGAGGTAGATATGTACATGAAGGCAGGGTAAAGTGACTAGGCATCAGGATATATACTAATAAGGTATTTGAGGTAGATATATACATGAAGGCAGGGTAAAGTGACTAGGCATCAGGATAGATAATAATAAGCTATTTGAGGTAGATATGTACATGAAGGCAGGGTAAAGTGACTAGGCATCAGGATATATAATAATAAGGTATTTGAGGTATATATGTTCATGAAGGCAGGGTAAAGTGACCAGGCATCAGGATAGATAATAATAAGGTATTTGAGGTAGATATGTACATGAAGGCAGGGTAAAGTGACCAGGCATCAGGATAGATAATAATAAGGTATTTGAGGTAGATATGTACATGAAGGCAGGGTAAAGTGACTAGGCATCAGTATAGATAATAATAAGGTATTTGAGGTAGATATGGACATGAAGGCAGGGTAAAGTGACTAGGCATCAGGATAGATAATAATAAGGTATTTGAGGTAGATATGTACATGAAGGCAGGGTAAAGTGACTAGGCATCAGGATAGATAATAATAAGGTATTTGAGGTAGATATGTACATGAAGGCAGGGTAAAGTTACCAGGCATCAGGATAGATAATAATAAGGTATTTGAGGTAGATATGTACATGAAGGCAGGGTAAAGTGACTAGGCATCAGGATAGATAATAATAAGGTATTTGAGGTAGATATGTACATGAAGGCAGGGTAAAGTGACCAGGCATCAGGATAGATAATAATAAGAGTAAAATAAAGAACAGAGTAGCAGCAGAAAATGATGAGTGGTGTATGTAGTGTGTGGGAGTGACAGCGTAGTTTGTCTAGATAGTGTGTATATACAGTCTAGTGAGTGTGTATATAGTGTGTATATAGTGTGTATATATAGTCTAGTGAGTGTGTATATAGTGTGTATATATAGTCTAGTGAGTGTGCGAAGGGTCAGTTCAAGATCGAGTCAGTGCAGATAGTTTGGGTACCATTCATTGACTATTTAGCAGTCTGGCTATTTAGCAGTCTGGCTATTTAGCAGTCTGGTTATTTAGCAGTCTGGCTATTTAGCAGTCTGGCTATTTAGCAGTCTTATGGCTTGGGGGTAGAAGCTGTCTCAGAGCCTGTTGGTCCGAGATCCGTTGCTCCAGTACCGTTTGCCGGATGGTAGCAGAGAGAACAGTCTATGGCTTTGGTGGCAATACAGTCTTCTACCATTCTCAATAGTTTCCCATGAAGGTTGTCTATACCTGGTGACTTATCATTACTGATTGTTAACAATAGTTTTTCCACCTCTTCCACACTAACTTGACCAAATTCAAAACGGCAATCCTTCTCTTTCAATATTAGATCTTTCATTCAAAAATATGATGGTTCACTGTTGTCATTTCATGTCTGAGTTTTTCCACTGTACTAGTGAAATAGTAATTGAAATGATTGGCAATATTAAAAGGTTTTGTAATAAATGACCCATTAACTTCAATGAACAATGGAGAATAATTGGGTTTTCTGCCCATTATATTATTTAAGCCACTCCAAAGTATTTTTTCATTGTGTTTTATGTCTTTTATCTTTGTTTGGTTTTTATATTTTTTTCTCATTTATGTTCTAGGAGAGGAGAGGTATTCTGTTGGCTCGTCAGTTCTAGGAGAGTTGTAGGTCTAGGAGAGGAGAGGTATTCTGTTGGCTCCTCAGGTCGCAGGTCGATGGGGTTTGTAGCATGAGAAGACAAGGTTAGGGTTGCTAAATTCCAGAAACTTTTCCCTGGTTTTTAGAAAAGGTAAAGTTTCCGGAATTATGCAACCCTACACAAAGTCTCCCTGTCACTAGAACTAGCAGAGATGATGTTCTAATGATGCTATTACACAGACACACACACACACACACACACACACACACACACACACACACACACACACACAGACACACACAGACACACACGCAGACACACACAAACCAGTGGAGGCTCAGTCATAGGATGCCACCAACAAGTCATTTCGTAAAATTTCCCCGGTCAACTGTAAGTGCTGTTATTGTGAAGTGGAAACGTCTAGGAGCAACAACGGCTCAGCCGCGAAGTGGTAGGCCACACAAGCTCAGGGAACGGGACCGCCGAGTGCTGAAGCGCGTAGCGTGTAAAAATAGTCTGTCCTCGGTTGCAACACTCACTACCGAGTTCCAAACTGCCTCTGGAAGGAACGTCAGCACAAGAACTGTTCGTCGGGAGCTTCATGAAATTGGTTTCCATGGCCGAGCAGCCGCACACAAGCCTAAGATCACCATGCGCAATGCCAGTCAGACGGACAAATCTGGGTTTGGCGGATGCCAGGAGAACGTTACCTGCCCGATTTCATAGTGCCAACTGTCAAGTTTGGTGGAGGAAGAATAATGGTCTGGGGCTGTTTTTCATGGTTCGGGCTAGGCCCCTTAGTTCCAGTGAAGGGAAATCTTAACACTACAGCATACAATGACATTCTAGACGATTCTGTGCTTCCAACTTTGTGGTAACAGTTTGGGGCAGGCCCTTTCCTGTTTCAGCATGACAATGCCCCCGTGCACAAAGCGAGGTCCATTCAGAAATAGTTAGTCGAAATCGGTGTGGAAGAACTTGACTGGCCTGCACAGAGCCCTGACCTCAACCCCATCGAACACCTTTGGGATGAAAAGGTGTCCACATACTTTTGGTCATGTAGTGCATGTACAGTCTGGGTCAAAAGTTTTGAGAATGACACAAATACTAATTTTCACTAAGTCTGCTGCCTCAGTTTTGATGATGGCAATTTGCATATACTCCAGAATGTCATGAAGAGTGATCAGATGAATTGCAATTAATTGCAAAGTCCCTCTTTGCCATGAAAATGAACTTAATCCCTGCCACAAAAGGACCAGCTGACATCATGTCAGTGATTCTCTCGTTAACACAGGTGAGAGTGTTGACGAGGACAAGGCTGGAGATCACTCTGTCATGCTGATAGAGTTAGAATAACAGACTGGAAGCTTTAATAGGAGGGTGGTGCTTGAAATCATTGTTCTTCCTCTGTTAACCATGGTTACCTGCAAGGAAACGCATGCCGTCATAAATGCTTCACAGGCAAGGATATTGCTGCTAGTAAGATTGCACCTAAATCAACCATTTATCGGATCATTAAGAACTTCAAGGAGAGAGGTTCAATTGTTGTGAAGAAGGCGCCAGGGCGCCCAAGAAAGTCCAGCAAGAGCCAGGATCGTCTCCTAAAGTTGATTCAGCTGCGGGATCGGGGCACCACCAGTGCAGAGCTTGCTCAGGAATGGCAGCAGGTAGGTGTGAGTGCATCTGCACGCACAGTGAGGTGAAGACTTTTGGAGGATGGCCTGGTGTCAAGAAGGGCAGCAAAGAAGCCACTTCTCTCCAGGAAAAACATCAGGGACAGACTGATATTCTGCAAAAGGTACATGGATTGGACTGCTGAGGACTGGGCTAAAGTCATTTTCTCTGATGAATCCCCTTTCCGATTGTTTGGGGCATCCGGAAAACACCTTGTCCGGAGAAGACAAGGTGAGCGCTACCATCAGTCCTGTGTCATGCCAACAGTAAAGCATCCTGAGACCATTCATGTGTGGGGTTGCTTCTCAGCCAAGGGAGTGGGCTCACTCACAATTTCGCCTAAGAACACAGCCATGAGTAAAGAATGGTACCAACACATCCTCCGAGAGCAACTTCTCCCAAGCATCCAAGAAAAGTTTGGTGACGACCAATGCCTTTTCCAGCATGATGGAGCACCTTGCCATAAGGCAACATTGATAACTAAGTGGCTCGGGGAACAAAACATCTACATTTTGGGTCCATGGCCAGGAAACTCCCCAGACCTTAATCCCATTGAGAACTTGTGGTCGATCCTCAAGAGGCGGGTGGACAAACAAAAACCCACACATTTTGCAAGAATGGGCTGCCATCAGTCAGGATGTGGCCCAGAAGTTAATTGACAGCATGCCAGAGCGGATTGCAGAGGTCTTGAAAAAGAAGGGTCAACACTGCAAATATTGACTCTTTGCATAAACTTAATGTAATTGTCAATAAAAGCCTTTGACACTTATGGAATGCTTGTAATTATACTTCAGTATACCATAGTAACATCTGACAAAAATATCTCATAACACTGAAGCAGCGAACTTTGTGAAGACCAATACTTGTGTCATTCTCAAAACTTTTGACCACAACTGTATAGAACATTTTGGCTATTGCAAATAGGGACTGGGCCGTTTGGCATGTCGCCCTGCTGTGTGTGCTGCCACACTCTGGTGGTGCAGTCAAGTTCAAATATGCTAAACCATTATTTGTGACATCCCGATGTCATCATCGTTGATAGACGATGCAGTCATAAAATCGATTGTACACATGGATTGGATTGTGAGTTTACTAACGCTTTGGTTCTAGTTTGTTGACTAGTATAACGTTAATATGGTGACAACAATGTAGTCTGTGTAGTGGTAAGCGGTTAAGACATGAAGGTTTGGCTTGGAGAGTTTTTGGCGCCTGGTCACAGACAGCTGTTGTGTTGTGCACAAGGTGAGAGGAGGATGTTAGATGTGAGAAGGAATTATAGAATGAGCAAAGTGATGATGCTGTTTGTATGTGGCTGCTATGAAAGTGAACTGTGTGTGCGGGTGATCAGGGGTGTATTCATTCCACCGACTCTGTTGAAAACGTTTCTTAAATGGAAGCGAGTTCAACGAAACGGGGAGGGACCTAGTTGAATTTGTCCAATAGAGACTCTTGTTGAAAGTTTATAATGTAACAGGTCGAGAGAGAAATGATAGTAATGAAGACAGTGTCTAGCTGATCTAGGGTGTAATCATTAGTCCAACAGTTAACGTGGACTAATGACTACACCCGTTTGGATTAACATGGACTAATGACTACACGCGTTTGGATTAACATGGACTAATGACTACACGCGTTTGGATTAACATGGACTAATGACTACACGCGTTTGGATTATGTACAAGGCGGTATTGAACGTGTCACTGTCTCTCACCTTGATTACTCACATTCTTCTCTCGACCTGTGTGCACCTTCGTTGTGAACTTTAATTCGTAGGTTAGGTTGTAGCAACCTCATGATGGGTACAGGGAACAATAGAGTATCATGTAGTAGCCTAAACCTATCGATGTTACATTGAGCTGGGTGAATGGAATATGAATGACAGTCATCCAATATGCTGTAATAGAAATAGGGCCATGTTCATAAACTAACCACCACACACACACACACACACACACACACACACACACACACACACACACACACACACACACATCACTTGGCTTAGCATAGACAGCCATGTATTTCATACTTAAATATACACCTAAGAACGTCAATATAAATCTGCACGCTTTCGAGGATGTGGAGAAAGTGAAAGTTACAGTAACAAGATTTCTAGGACATTCGGACTGTCTTGAACAAGACAACCCATTAGGACTGTCCTCAACAAGACAACCCATTAGGACTGTCCTCAACAAGACAACCCATTAGGACTGTCCTCAACAAGACAACCCATTAGGACTGTCCTCAACAAGACAACCCATTAGGACTGTCCTCAACAAGACAACCCATTAGGACTGTCCTCAACAAGACAACCCATTAGGACTGTCCTCAACAAGACAACCCATTAGGACAGTCCTCAACAAGACAACACATTAGAACTGTCCTCAACAACATCAATCAGTTTAGTTGATCAAGACCCTTGGCTAACTGTTGTGGCCTGCCAGTCACTAATACTGTTCGCCAGACATAGTCTTTACTGAGGGTTCAGCTACAGTTTCTTTTAGTAGACACTCTAATCCAGAGCGACACACAGTTAGTGAGCGCATACGTTTTCATACTGGTCCCCCGTGGGAATCGAACCCACAACCCTGGCGTTGCAAGCACCATGCTCTACCAACTGAGCCACAGGGGACGGGGTGGACTTACGTACATTGTCACAGTCGTCACAGTCCGGTATGCCAGCCTTCTGGATGGACCTCTTGACCTCTAGGGAGAAGTTCTCAAACTCTGGTTTGACCGTCCGGAGCAGCGTGACCATGTTGAGGGCAGAGTACGCCTGCCGCGCCTCACTGTCGTACTTATCCCCTCGCTTCCACGAGCCGTTGCCTGGGAAACCATACGAGGAGAGAGAGAGAAAAAAAAGTGGTGAAATTGTTGACACGTTGAAATGTTTCTGTCTGTCACCATGCAGTGCAGCCCTGGACCTGGAGATTAATATGGTGTGCAGGCCTTTGATCCAGCCTAGTATTAAAACCTCATGGGTCATCTCTTGATGACTTATTGATTAGTTGAATCAGCTGTTTTAGTGCTGGGTTGGAGTAACATAGCAGTTCTGCTTTAATGTTTGGGAGTGTGTCGTCTGATCAGAAACAGAGAGACAACAGTGAGTATATTAGCCGAAGTCATCATCATGTATCTATACAGTATATATGTGTAAGACTGATTAGAAAAAAAGTATATGTTTTATTCTCACGTACACCAGATAGGTCTAGGGAAATGTGTTGTTTTACAGGGTCAGCCATGGTAGCACAGCACCCCTGGAGGAAATCAGGGTTAAGTGCCTTGCATAATGGCACGTCGACATATTTTTCACCTTGTCGGCTCAGGTATTTGAAGCAGCAACCTTTTGGTTACTGGCCCAACGCTCGAACCGCTAGGCTACCTGCCATCACTGTATATATGTAGGGTAGTGTAACCATGCCATCACTGTATATATGTAGGGTAGTGTTACCATGCCATCACTGTATATATGTAGGGTAGTGTTACCATGCCATCACTGTATATATGTAGGGTAGTGTTACCATGCCATCACTGTATATATGTAGGGTAGTGTTACCATGCCATCACTGCATATATGTAGGGTAGTGTTACCATGCCATCACTGTATATATGCAGGGTAGTGTTACCATGCCATCACTGTATATATGTAGGGTAGTGTTACCATGCCATCACTGTATATATGTAGGGTAGTGTTACCATGCCATCACTGCATATATGTAGGGTAGTGTTACCATGCCATCACTGTATATATGCAGGGTAGTGTTACCATGCCATCACTGTATATATGTAGGGTAGTGTTACCATGCCATCACTGTATATATGTAGGAGTAGTGTTACCATGCCATCACTGTATATAGTAGGGTAGTGTTACCATGCCATCCCTGTATATGTAGGGTAGTGTTACCATGCCATCACTGTATATATGTAGGGTAGTGTTACCATGCCATCACTGTATATATGTAGGGTAGTGTTACCATGCCATCCCTGTATATATGTAGGGTAGTGTTACCATGCCATCACTGTATATATGTAGGGTAGTGTTACCATGCCATCCCTGTATATATGTAGGGTAGTGTTACCATGCCATCACTGTATATATGTAGGGTAGTGTTACCATGCCATCACTGTATATATGTAGGGTAGTGTTACCATGCCATCACTGTATATATGCAGGGTAGTGTTACCATGCCATCACTGTATATATGTAGGGTAGTGTTACCATGCCATCACTGTATATATGTAGGGTAGTGTTACCATGCCATCACTGTATATATGTAGGGTAGTGTTACCATGCCATCACTGTATATATGTAGGGTAGTGTTACCATGCCATCACTGTATATATGTAGGGTAGTGTTACCATGCCATCACTGTATATATGTAGGGTAGTGTTACCATGCCATCACTGTATATATGTAGGGTAGTGTTACCATGCCATCCCTGTATATATGTAGGGTAGTGTTACCATGCCATCCCTGTATATATGTAGGGTAGTGTTACCATGCCATCCCTGTATATATGTAGGGTAGTGTTACCATGCCATCACTGTATATAGTAGGGTAGTGTTACCATGCCATCACTGTATATATGTAGGGTAGTGTTACCATGCCATCACTGTATATATGTAGGGTAGTGTTACCATGCCATCACTGTATATATGTAGGGTAGTGTTACCATGCCATCACTGTATATATGTAGGGTAGTGTTACCATGCCATCACTGTATATATGTAGGGTAGTGTTACCATGCCATCCCTGTATATATTGTGACGTCACGAGAGGCTACACAGCTTTCAGCGGGATTGCTCAAGTAGTGCAAGGAGACAAGGTTCAAACAAAACAAGGATTTTATTATAGGTCTTGGGAAATTAACGAAAATATAACAAAATTCTGTTCTCTTGTGGCTCTTTAAGGGTTAACAGTTCAGGGATGTCTCTTCCACATCCAAAATCATAATTCTCACTCGCTCAGATAACTTTTCCCCAGCCTTACTGTAGTCCACGTTGCAGCTAGTGGCCAACCCAGCAAAAAGTCCTTCCAAATGTCTCTCACGTATTTCCACAGGTGCATATATCCAAAGGTGAGTATTTCCCAAAGGTAAGTATCTCCAAATCCTTCTATTCCTCATGGAAGTGGACGTGCAGCACTCTTGTCCTCCAGAGAGCCCAGGTTGGAGACTGTGTCTCTTCACCCCCACACCTTCAGCTCATCAGCTCCTCATTTGTTTCAGCTGCGTGGGAAGATTGGCCATAGAGGGGTGGAGTTCCCGACCATACCAGCAGATGGAGCCATAGCTGTCTGGGTTTGCAGCCACCTCAGGGGATGTAACGTCCCTCAGGACACAGCCTCTCGTGACATCACACATCCCCCTCCTCGGGACCGACGTCCTCGTCGGGTAAAGGCAGCGAAGAAGGCATCACGCCGGGAGAGGGCGTCCGCATTGCCGTGGTGCTTGCCAGACTGCTCTCTCTTCAACTCCTCCAACTCTAGGACCAGGGACTCAGCCTCCTGTTGTCTCTCCTTGAGTTTCTTACTGAAGCATCAGCCTTGGTTTTAGCAGAGTTTAGCTTCTGTTGAGCAGCTTTCAGTTCCTTCTCTCTCTCTGCCTCCGCATTCTTCATCTTGTTCTCCAACACCTTGTACTTCTCCTCTGCCTTCTTCTGGACCTCCTTACTACTGCGCAGGGTCTCCTCACACTCCTCGATGGTCCTGCGCAGCCTCTCCAGCTCCTCCTGTTGCTTAGGGAAGGAGCTCTGTTGGAGTTTAGCCTGGAGGATATCTAACTCTTCTGTCTTCATGTCTAACTGTTGCTTTAACAAACGATACCTCTCAGCGGTCCCCTTCAGACCAGACAGTTCTTTGTCCAGATTCTGTAGCTCCGTCTCTGTGTCGGTCTGGGCACCTGCCATCCCTATCAGAGCCCGGGGCGGGAGTGAGTAATTCAGAGGATTGCACGGAGCCTTCCCAGGATGAGTCTTGCCTCTCCGTTTCCGAGGTACTCGGGTTATCCTCTCCTGAGACTCTCTCCAGAGTGGGTAAAAGGCTGGGCAGTCTCGTCCAATTAGGACAGGGACGGGAGGGAATCAACCACCCCCCGCCGTCGTGTGTATGGTTCCCCGTGTGCTGGTCATTGTAAGTTCAGTAATGGGGTATTCTCTGGTGTCCCCATGGACACAGGAAACTGGGAGGACTTTCCCCGGGGTCAGACACGTTGGGCCCACCAAATCCTTACGCACCAGGGTGGCCCGGCTACCAGAATCCAGTAAGGCCTCCACATCATGGTGATTCACAGTTACCGGGCAGGTGGGGGGTCGATCTGGGCCGCCATCTACGACTCCCAAGAGCGAGGCAAAAGCGGTGTGTGGGTGCTGAGCTGGAGGACTCCGCAGTGGGCATAGGTTCATCGGCTGGTTTCCCACACTGCCAGAGATATGTCCCATCTCCCCACACCGGTAACACTGTCGAGTTTCCCCCTCCTGGTGTACTCTTCTTGGACCCGCCTGGTTTCTGGCTCCCCCTGGAGCCGGGATAAGTCCTGACGTGGCTGGGTTCGAGACCTTGGGGTCCTTTGGACGGGTTCTTCCCATTTGTGGTGGGGCCGCACTCCTGGGGTCTTTTCGGGGAAGCATTCAGCATCTCCGCTGTGGCCTGGTACTTTTCCACAGCTTCCACGGTCAGATCAGCCGTGGTCAAGGCCTGTTGACTGATGAACCGTTTTGCCTCATAAGGCAGGGCGCGTAGGTAACGATCCACCACAACGGCCTCCACCACGCCGCTGCTGTATTCCTCTGCGGATCCAGCCATTTCCTTGCGATTCGGACAAGTTCATGCATCTGCGCCCGAGGAGGTTGGTCTGGTTGGAAGGTCCAGCTGTGAAAGCGCTGGGCCATACAAACTTTGTGAGTCCATATCTGCTGAGGATCTCAGACTTCAGGGCATCATAGTCAGTAACCTGGTCAGGGCCCAGGTCCCGGACAGCATTCAGCGATTCCCCGGTTAGAAAGGGGGCTAACAGACCAACCCACTGTTAGCTTGGGCCAGGCTTCCCCTAGTGGCCGTGGCCTCAAATGCATGCAGGTATGCCTCAATGTCATCGGTAGCTCCCATCTTAGATATAAAGTCACTTGCCTTTATTGGGCGGGTATTTTGGACCACCCTCTGTCTCTGCAACTGCAATTCCTCTGCCTTCAGAAGGTTGGCTTTCTTTTGCTCCTCCAAGAGAGCCACGTTTGCTTGCATCTGGGCTTGCTGGCCAGCAACAAGGGCTTTCAATATGTCCTCCATTTCAGTCGGCGGGGAGCCTACGGCCAACTTGGAAAACTGGGTGATCAAACCTTCGGTATCCTCCTCTGACATGCACTATTAACGCTTGAGCGTGCCCGTATTCTCCACCATCTGTGACGTCACGAGAGGCTACACAGCTTTCAGCGGGATTGCTCAAGTAGTGCAAGGAGACAAGGTTCAAACAAAACAAGGATTTTATTATAGGTCTTGGGAAATTAACGAAAATATAACAAAATTCTGTTCTCTTGTGGCTCTTTAAGGGTTAACAGTTCAGGGATGTCTCTTCCACATCCAAAATCATAATTCTCACTCGCTCAGATAACTTTTCCCCAGCCTTACTGTAGTCCACGTTGCAGCTAGTGGCCAACCCAGCAAAAAGTCCTTCCAAATGTCTCTCACGTATTTCCACAGGTGCATATATCCAAAGGTGAGTATTTCCCAAAGGTAAGTATCTCCAAATCCTTCTATTCCTCATGGAAGTGGACGTGCAGCACTCTTGTCCTCCAGAGAGCCCAGGTTGGAGACTGTGTCTCTTCACCCCCCACACCTTCAGCTCATCAGCTCCTCATTTGTTTCAGCTGCGTGGGAAGATTGGCCATAGAGGGGTGGAGTTCCCGACCATACCAGCAGATGGAGCCATAGCTGTCTGGGTTTGCAGCCACCTCAGGGGGATGTAACGTCCCTCCAGGACACAGCCTCTCGTGACATCACAATATGTAGGGTAGTGTTACCATGCCATCACTGTATATATGTAGGGTAGTGTTACCATGCCATCACTGTATATATGTAGGGTAGTGTTACCATGCCATCACTGTATATATGTAGGGTAGTGTTACCATGCCATCACTGTATATATGTAGGGTAGTGTTACCATGCCATCACTGTATATATGTAGGGTAGTGTAACCATGCCATCACTGTATATATGTAGGGTAGTGTTACCATGCCATCACTGTATATATGTAGGGTAGTGTTACCATGCCATCACTGTATATATGCAGGGTAGTGTTACCATGCCATCACTGTATATATGTAGGGTAGTGTTACCATGCCATCACTGTATATATGTAGGGTAGTGTTACCATGCCATCACTGTATATATGTAGGGTAGTGTTACCATGCCATCACTGTATATAGTAGGGTAGTGTTACCATGCCATCACTGTATATATGCAGGGTAGTGTTACCATGCCATCACTGTATATATGTAGGGTAGTGTTACCATGCCATCCCTGTATATATGTAGGGTAGTGTTACCATGCCATCACTGTATATATGTAGGGTAGTGTTACCATGCCATCCCTGTATATATGTAGGGTAGTGTTACCATGCCATCACTGTATATATGTAGGGTAGTGTTACCATGCCATCACTGTATATATGTAGGGTAGTGTTACCATGCCATCACTGTATATATGTAGGGTAGTGTTACCATGCCATCCCTGTATATATCACTGGGACCGTTGTGCTGATGAGAAATGCTCACTGACAGCGATGTAAACAAATTAGGTTTTTGTGCGTATGGAACATTTCTGGGATCTTTTATTTCAGCTCATGAAACACGGGACTAACACTTTACATGTTGTTTATATATATATATATATATATATATATATATATGTTTTTGTATATGTAGGGCTGGGAACGTTGTGTTGATGAGTAGTGTTACCATAAGACGTGGAGTTGAAGAGTTCGATGTTGAAGAAGATGTAGCTCCCATTGGTGAGCCTCCGTCGATGAGCAGCTAGCATGATCTCTCGGACAACGTCTGCTCCCGCACACATGATAACAACTGCAAGAGATCGACGTGAAAAGAACCAGTGTTAGACCTCAACCCCGTTTCAACAAGACTAGGAACTTTAATACAACAACTGACAAATGACTTTTCTTAAAGCCGGAGTGGAAAGGATGCATCCCACTGGGCACATCACGTCATTTCAACGTGGAAATGTGGGTAATATTTGGTTGAGACATTGATCAATGAGATTTCAACTTTAATTCACCCACTCAAAAAGACAGCCAGAATGTTGTTGAATTCCCAGTGTGTTACATTTACATTTACGTCATTTAGCAGACGCTCTTATCCAGAGCGACTTACAAATTGGTGCATTCACCTTATAGCCAGTGGGATAACCACTTTACAATTTTTATATTTTTTATATTTTCTTTGTATTTTTAAATTGTATTATTTATTGTTTCTAGTTTTTAGTCTTTTTATTTTTAGAAGGATTACTTTATCCTATCCCAGGTATTCCTTAAAGAGGTGGGGTTCACTATGCTTTTCAACCATCTAAAAGCACAATCAAATTCCAATGGAAAAACAATGTCTGATTTTTGGTTTAGTTGTCATCTAAATGTATCTCTGCACTTTCAACCATTAAAAGCACAGCAAAGTTCAAATGGGAACACAACGTCAGATATGTTGTTAATCTATACAACAGATGAATGTGTTATCACTGGTCTTCATCTAATAGCACAACCAAATGACCTGGATTGCAGTTGAGATTACATTAAAAGTACATAGTGCAAGTAAGTGATCGATGCTCATTATTGCAATTGTGAAGATTTCCACAGACCTGCGACCTTTGCATGCTATGTTGAACATGCACACGTTCTATGATAACATAGGAAGAAACGTACAGTTACAGTAACCTCAAAATGTGTCCATGAAGAAATACTGTTACATTAGTTTGTAAAATAGCATTAACTTTTGGCTATTTACTGGATTACAAAAGTAATATTGAATTGTTTGGTTGACAACGGAACCACATGTCAACATTTTAAATAGATGTATCTAATGCTTGGATAGTTTCATTTTGATCTACTGGCTTAATCCTATTCTTTAACTTGTATTTTTGATTTAGTTGGAGACGTGAATCCAACATAGAATTCCTTAACTTGTCGACAAGTTAATAGGCTATTTACTGCATTGCAAAAGTGAAATTGAATTGTGTTTGGTTGTCAACGCAACCAAATATTAACATTTGAAGGAGATGTATATTTTATTCACTGACTTAGTCTGGCTTTAATTCCAGTTTGTCTACAAATTAATATTTGATAAGCTGGATTCATGTCTCCATCTCAACCAAAAATATATGTTAAAGAATAGGACTAAATCAAATCAATTTAAAGTTTGATTTGATTTAGTGCTATTCTTTAATTTAGATTTTTGGAGACATGAATCCAACATATTGATGATTACATTTGAAATCAACCAAAGCTTGAAAACCTAGGCCTATATAAATGTTTTGTCATTTAGCAGACGCTCTTATCCAGAGCAACTAGTGTTAAGTGCCTTGCTCAAGGGCACATTGACAGATGTTTCACCTAGTCGGCTTGGGGATTAGAACCAGCTACCTTTCGGTTACTGGCCCAATGCTCTTAACCAATAAGCTACCTGCCGCCCATTGTCTATTTAAGCAATAAGGCCCGAGGAGGTATGGTATACCTCACCTGATTGTACAGCCATTAGCCGTGGTATATTGGCCATATACCACAAACCCCCCAAGTTGCCTTATTGCTATTATAAACAGGTTACCGATGTAATTAGAGCAGTAAAAAGTATTATTTTTGTCGTACCCGTGGTATACGGTCTGATATGCCACAGCTTTCAGCCAATCAGCATTCAGGGCTCAACCCACCCAGTTTATAACCCTGGGTTGAATTTAAATAATGGCTGTTGATGATTTTACAAATGCTACTGTGTAAAAAAAGACCTAAATAGTATCGTTGATGATATATGACTTATAAAGTATGGTTAAATAGACCTACCCCTTTGGAATGGCTTCAACAGCCACAGCAGTGAATCTATTTCGTTTAGTATTTATTAGGATCTCCAATTATTAAGATCTTTCAATAATCATTGTCATGATAGCACATAGGTCGGTAGTAGTCAGCGACAAATATCAAAGCTAAGCAAAAAAGAAAATTGTGATAAATAAAAAAGTATACCAGTTTCATTTAAGGACCAAAGGATTGACAGCCGGCCCATATAGATCAATAATATAATAATACTTTTAGCAAAAATGTTTATTTTCAATTTACAATCTGTAGAAACAATGAGAATCGAAAGGTTCAGAACTTTTGTGAAACATCACAACACAGTTGAGAAATATATGGCAAATAGAAATCCAATATGGATGGTGTTAAGAGATAGATGGGAGGTGTTGAATGGAGCTGAAGGTTGGGACCAATATCAACAACTAATAACAACAAGATAACTAATGTAAAACATACTGTGTCCATAATAAGTATTTTTGTTGAAAACTTTTGTGAAAAAGAGCACAGTTTGGGGGATATGGCATATAGAAGCAAACCGGATGGACATCATGAAAATGATCTGAGAGGTTGAGAGTAGAAGAAGTTCAGGAGTAAAAACAAACAAAATAGAATTATTGTAAAATTGACTGTGTCCATAAAATGTATATAGTATGTATAAGCTGGAAGAAGAGGCCTAAACGTTGTTGTTCACTAGTTTACTCCAATTAGGGGAAGGGGTGGTGGGGTTGGAAAGTAATAAAGGAAAATAAATATTTTTAAAGCATATGTATATATATATATATATATATATATATATATATATATATATATATATATATATATGTGTGTGTGTATTTATATGTATGTATGTGTATGTATGTATATACAGTGAGGGAAAAAATTATTTGATCCCCTGCTGATTTTGTACGTTTGCCGACTGACAAAGAAATGATCAGTCTATAATTTTAATGGTAGGTTTATTTGAACAGTGAGAGACAGAATATAAATAAAAAAATCCAGAAAAAAGCATGTCAAAAATGTTATAAATTGATTTGCATTTTAATGAGGGAAATAAGTTGTGATGTCACGAGAGGCTGTGTCCTGGAGGGACGTTACATCCCCCTGAGGTGGCTGCAAACCCAGACAGCTATGGCTCCATCTGCTGGTATGGTCGGGAACTCCACCCCTCTATGGCCAATCTTCCCACGCAGCTGAAACAAATGAGGGCTGATGAGCTGAAGGTTTGGGAAGGGGAAGAGACACACTGAGGGAGTGTGTGGGGGTGAAGAGACACAGTCTCCAACCTGGGCTCTCTGGAGGACAAGAGTGCTGCACGTCCACTTCCATGAGGAATATAAGGATTTGGAGATACTTACCTTTGGGAAATACTCACCTTTGGATATCTGCACCTGTGGAAATACGTGAGAGACATTTGGAAGGACTTTTTGCTGGGTTGGCCACTAGCTGCAACGTGGACTACAGTAAGGCTGGGGAAAAGTTATCTGAGCGAGTGAGAATTATGATGTTGGATGTGGAAGAGACATCCTGAACTGTTAACCCTTAAAGAGCCACAAGAGAACAGACTTTTGTTATATTTTCGTTAATTTCCCAAGACCTATAATAAAATCCTTGGTTTGTTTGAACCTTGTCTCCTTGCACTACTTGAGCAACCCCGCTGAAAGCTGTGTAGCCTCTCGTGACGTCACAGATGGTGGAGAATACGGGCACGCTCAAGCGTTAATAGTGCATGTCAGAGGAGGATACCGAAGGTTTGATCACCCAGTTTTCCAAGTTGGCCGTAGGCTCCCCGCCCGACTGAAATGGAGGACATGTTGAAAGCCCTTGTTGCTGGCCAGCACGCCCAGATGCAAGCAAACGTGGCTCTCTTGGAGGAGCAAAAGAAAGCCAACCTTCTGAAGGCAGAGGAAATTGCAGTTGCAGAGACAGAGGGTTGTCCAAAATACCCGCCCAATAAAGGCAAGTGACTTTATATCTAAGATGGGAGCTACCGATGACATTGAGGCATACCTGACATGCATTTGAGGCCACGGCCACTAGGGAAGCCTGGCCCAAGCAACAGTGGGTTGGTCTGTTAGCCCCCTTTCTAACCGGGGAATCGCTGAATGCTGTCCGGGACCTGGGCCCTGACCAGGTTACTGACTATGATGCCCTGAAGTCTGAGATCCTCAGCAGATATGGACTCACAAAGTTTGGTATGGCCCAGCGCTTTCACAGCTGGACCTTCCAACCAGACCAACCTCCTCGGGCGCAGATGCATGAACTTGTCCGAATCGCAAGGAAATGGCTGGATCCGCAGAGGAATACAGCAGCGGCGGTGGTGGAGGCCGTTGTGGTGGATCGTTACCTCACGCGCCCTGCCTTATGAGGCAAAAGCGGTTCATCAGTCAACAGGCCTTGACCACGGCTGATCTGACCGTGGAAGCGGTGGAAAAGTACCAGGCCACAGCGGAGATGCTGAATGCTTCCCGAAAAAGACCCCAGGAGGGGGCGGCCCCACCACAAATGGGAAGAACCCGTCCAAAGGACCCCAAGGTCTCGAACCCAGCCACGTCAGGACTTATCCCGGCTCCAGGGGGAGCCAGAAACCAGGCGGGTCCAAGAAGAGTACACCAGGAGGGGAAACTCGACAGTGTTACCGGTGTGGGGAGATGGGACATATCTCCTGGCAGTGTGGGAAACCAGCCGATGAACCTATGCCACTGCGGAGTCCTCCAGCTCAGCACCCACACACCGTTTTGCCTCGCTCTTGGGAGTCGTAGATGGCGGCCCAGATCGACCCCCACCTGCCCGGTAACTGTGAATCACCATGATGTGGAGGCCTTACTGGATTCTGGTAGCCGGGCCACCCTGGTGCGTAAGGATTTGAGTGGGCCCAACGTGTCTGACCCCGGGGAAAGTCCTCCCAGTTTCCTGTGTCCATGGGGACACCAGAGAATACCCCATTACTGAACTTACAATGACCAGCACACGGGGAACCATACACACGACGGCGGGGGTGGTTGATTCCCTCCCCGTCCCTGTCCTAATTGGACCGAGACTGCCCAGCCTTTTACCCACTCTGGAGAGAGTCTCAGGAGAGGATAACCCGAGTACCTCGGAAACGGAGAGGCAAGACTCATCCTGGGAAGGCTCCGGTGCAATCCTCCGAGTTACTCACTCCCGCCCGGGCTCTGATAGGGATGGCAGGTGCCCAGACCGGCACAGAGACGGAGCTACAGAATCTGGACAAAGAACTGTCTGGTCTGAAGGGGACCGCTGAGAGGTATCGTTTGTTAAAGCAACAGTTAGACATGAAGACAGAAGAGTTAGATATCCTCCAGGCTAAACTCCAACAGAGCTCCTTCCCTAAGCAACAGGAGGAGCTGGAGAGGCTGCGCAGGACCATCGAGGAGTGTGAGGAGACCCTGCGCAGTAGTAAGGAGGTCCAGAAGAAGGCAGAGGAGAAGTACAAGGTGTTGGAGAACAAGATGAAGAATGCGGAGGCAGAGAGAGAGAAGGAACTGAAAGCTGCTCAACAGAAGCTAAACTCTGCTAAAACCAAGGCTGATGCGTTCAGTAAGAAACTCAAGGAGAGACAACAGGAGGCTGAGTCCCTGGTCCTAGAGGTGGAGGAGTTGAAGAGAGAGCAGGCTGGCAAGCACCACGGCAATGCGGACGCCCTCTCGGCGTGATGCCTTCTTCGCTGCCTTTACCCCGGCGAGGACGTCGGTCCCAGGAGGGGGATGTGTGATGTCACGAGAGGCTGTGTCCTGGAGGGACGTTACATCCCCTGAGGTGGCTGCAAACCCAGACAGCTATGGCTCCATCTGCTGGTATGGTCGGGAACTCCACCCCTCTATGGCCAATCTTCCCACGCAGCTGAAACAAATGAGGGGCTGATGAGCTGAAGGTTTGGGAAGGGGAAGAGACACACTGAGGGAGTGTGTGGGGGTGAAGAGACACAGTCTCCAACCTGGGCTCTCTGGAGGACAAGAGTGCTGCACGTCCACTTCCATGAGGAATATAAGGATTTGGAGATACTTACCTTTGGGAAATACTCACCTTTGGATATCTGCACCTGTGGAAATACGTGAGAGACATTTGGAAGGACTTTTTGCTGGGTTGGCCACTAGCTGCAACGTGGACTACAGTAAGGCTGGGGAAAAGTTATCTGAGCGAGTGAGAATTATGATGTTGGATGTGGAAGAGACATCCCTGAACTGTTAACCTTAAAGAGCCACAAGAGAACAGACTTTTGTTATATTTTCGTTAATTTCCCAAGACCTATAATAAAATCCTTGGTTTGTTTGAACCTTGTCTCCTTGCACTACTTGAGCAACCCCGCTGAAAGCTGTGTAGCCTCTCGTGACGTCACAAAGTATTTGACCCCCTCTCAATCAGAAAGATTGAAGAATGGAATGGAAGAAACACAAAATAACTGTCAATCTGCCTCAGCCTGGGGCTCCATGCAAGATCTCAACTCGTGGAGTTGCAATGATCATGAGAACGGTGAGGAATCAGCCCAGAACTACACGGGAGGATCTTGTCAATGATCTTGGGCCCATAGTCACCAAGAAAACAATTGGTAACACACTACGCCGTGAAGGACTGAAATCCTGCTCCGTCCGCAAGGTCCCCCTGCTCAAGAAAGCACATATACAGGCCCGTCTGAAGTTTGCCAATGAACATCTGAATGATTCAGAGGAGAACAGGGTGAAAGTGTTGTGGTCAGATGAGACCAGAATCGAGCTCTTTGGCATAAACTCAACTCGCCGTGTTTGGAGGAGGAGGAATGCTGCCTATGACCCCAAGAACACCATCCCCACTGTCAAACATGGAGGTGGAAACATTATGCTTTGGGGGTGTTTTTCTGCTAAGGGGACAGGACAACTTCACCGCATCAAAGCGACGATGGACGGGGCCATGTACCGTCAAATCTTGTGTGAGAACCTCCTTCCCTCAGCCAGGGCATTGAAAATTGGTTGTGGATGGGTATTCCAGCATGACAATGACCCAAAACACACGGCCAAGGCAACAAAAGAGTGGCTCAAGAAGAAGCACATTAAGGTCCTGGAGTGGCCTAGCCAGTCTCCAGACCTTAATCCCATAGAAAATATGTGGAGGGAGCTGAATGTTCGAGTTGCCAAACGTCAGCCTTGAAACCTTAATGACTTGGAGAAGATCTGCAAAGAGGAGTGGGACAAAATCCCTCCTGAGAAACGTCTGACCTCTGTGATTGCCAACAAGGGTTTTGCCACCAAGTACTAAGTCATGTTTTGCAGAGGGGTCAACTACTTATTTCCCTCATTAAAATGCAAATCAATTTATAACATTTTTGACATGCGTTTTTCTGGATTTTTGTTGTTGTTATTCTGTCTCTCACTGTTCAAATAAACCTACCATTAAAATTATAGACTGATCATGTCTTTGTCAGTGGGCAAACGTACAAAATCAGCAGGGGATCAAATACTTTTTTCCCCTCACTGTACATATGGGGGATTGGAAGTGATGCAGACAATTACATTGATGGAAGTTACAATCTATCTGCAATATTAAAGCTGATCTACCCCCTAAAAATAAAATAAATAAAGCAAAGGAGGGCTGGGATTGGTTAAAACCTTGGATGGGAGACCAAAGAATAGTTGTAGGTAGATTGACTCTCCAGTAGGAGGTGCTGCTCAGCTTAGTTTCTTTTTTTCTGATAGAGGATATGATGTTGTTTCACAGGTACAAATTCAACATATTTTAAGGTTTGACTATGTTGAAAATTGGTTACCATGATGACATAACCCTGTGGTTGAAATTTAACCGTCAAAACAACAGTTGATTACATTTTTAAATCAAATGTATTTTCCACGTAGATTTCACGTCACCATACGTTGACAAATGATGTTGAAACAACATTGGGTTCAATTCTCGGGCCGACTCTATTCTCTGTGTATATCAATGATGTCGCTCTTGCTGCTGGTGACTCTCAGATTTACCTCTATGCAGACGACACCATTTTGTATACATCTGGCCCTTTATTGGACACTGTTTTAACAAACCTCCAAACGAGCTTCAACACCATACAACACTCCTTCTGTAGCCTCCAACTGCTCTTAAACGCTAGTAAAACTAAATGCATGCTCTTCAATCGAACACTGCTTGCACCCGCCCGCCCGACTAGAATCACTACTCTCGGCGGGTCTGACTTAGAATATGTGGACAACTACAAATACCTAGGTGTCTGGTTAGACCGTAAACTCTCCTTCCAGACTCACATTAAGCATCTCCAATCCAAAGTTAAATCTAGAATCAGCTTCCTATTTCGCAACAAAGCCTCCTTCACTCATGCTGCCAAACATGCCCTCGTAAACTGACTATCCTACCGATCCTTGACTTCGGCGAAGTCATCTACAAAATAGCCTCCAACACTCTAATCAGCAAATTGGATGTAGTCTATCACAGTGCCATCCGTTTTGTCTCCAAAGCCCCATACACTACCCACCACTGTGACCTGTACGCTCCTGTTGGCTGGCCCTCACTACATATTCGTCGCCAAAACCACTGGCTCCAGTTCATCTATAAATCACTGCTAGGCAAATCCCCGCCTTATCTTAGCTCATTGGTCACCATAGCAACACCCACCCATTGTATGCTCTCCAGCAGGTATATCTCACTGGTCATCCCCAAAGCCAACACCTCCTTTGGCCACCATTCCTTCCAGTTCTCTGCTGCAAATGACTGGAACGAACTGCAAAAATCTCTGAAGCTGGAGACACTTATCTCCCTCACTGTCTTTAAGCATCAGTTGTCAGAGCAGCTTACCGATCACTGCACCTGTACACAGCCCATCTGTAATTAGCCCACCCAACTACCTCATCCCCATATTGTTATTTACAATGTTATTTATTTTGTTCATTTGCACCCCAGTATCTCTATTTGCACATCATCTTCTGCACATCTATCACTCCAGTGTTAATACTAAATTGTAATTATTTTGCACTATGGCCTATTTATTGCCTTACCTCCATAACTTGCTACATTTGAACACACTGTATATAGATGTTCTATTGTGTTATTGACTGTACTTTTTTTTTTACCCCATATGTAACTCTGTGTTGTTGTTTTTATCGCACTGCTTTGCTTTATCTTGGCCAGGTCGCAGTTGTAAATGAGAACTTGTTCTCAACTGGCTTACCTGGTTAAATAAAGGTGAAATAAAAAATTTATAAAATAAATTGATTCAAACAGTTTGTGCCCATAACACAACACATCATCACTGGTACAATGACTTGAAATCATAACTAGCTGTTTCTGGTAAACCAACCATCTTTTAAAAAAAAATGAACATCTTTCTTCTTGTGCAATTAATGAAACCTTTACAATCTCTTCTCTCCTGCCCAACATAAAAGTATTCAGACCCCTTGACTTTTTCCACATTTTGTTACGTTACAGCCTTATTCTAAAATGGATTAAATAAAAAAAAATCCTCGTCAATCTACACACAATACCCCATTGTATACCTACAATCTCTTTCAATTGAACTCTTCCCCTGGAGAGTATTGCTGGCTAAGTAGCTTTACAGTAGATCCAGACCTTACAGTAGATCCAGACCTTACAGTAGATCCAGACCTTACAGTAGATCCAGACCCAAATATCAACAGAAAACCTGTCTGGTAACCATGAAATGTTTACCCATGGAGCAAGGCGTTTTAAAATAAACAAGCCCAACAAACATACAACAAGGAGAGTCGGAGGGTTTGGAAACAACCCTCCGACTGTCCCAGCGTCGACCAGCCGTGGTTAATAGGGCAGAATCAGATAATGCATCCCAAATGGCACCCTATCCCCTATATAGTGCACTACTTTTGATCTGGGTCCATATGGCTCTGGTCAAAAGTAGTGCACTATATAGGGAATAGGGTGCCATTTGTGACACACCCAAAGTCTGCTGGAACATTCACACAGCTCTGTCACTGTAGCGGCGGGTCGGGTGGCGGGGTAGGGTGGTGGGTCGGGTGGCGGGGGTCGGGTGGTGGGGTCGGGTGGTGGGTCGGGTGGTGGGTCGGGTGGTGGGTCGGGGGGCTGGTTGGGTGGCGGGTCGGGGGGCTGGTCGGGGGTCGGGGGCTGGTCGGGTGGCTAGCGCCCAGCGCCACGTGCCTCCTGAAATATCCTCCTGCTCCCAGTGTGTCTCTCTGTGTGTCTCTCTGTCTCCCTGTGTGTGTCTCCCTGTGCGTCTCTGTGTATGTGTCTCCCCGTGTGCCTCCCTGTGTGTCTCTCTGTGTCTCCCTGTGTGTCTCCCTGTGTTTGTCTCCCTGTGTGTCTCTCTATGTGTCTCCCTTTGTTTGTCTCCCTGTGTGTCTCCCTGTGTGTCTCCCTGTGTGTCTCTGTGTTTGTCTCCCTGTGTGTCTCCCTGTGTGTCTCTCTCTGTGTCTCCCAGTGTGTCTCCCTGTGTGTGTCTCCCTGTGTGTCTCCCTGTGTGTGTCTCTGTGTGTGTCTCCCTGTGTGTGGAATACATAGAAGGGGGCAACACACGGGTGCTACTTATCGTGGCTCACAGGGCATTCTATTGGTCCCCTTGGCAACACACGGGTGCTACTTATCGTGGCTCACAGGGCATTCTATTGGTCCCCTTGGCAACACACAGGTGCTACTTATCGTGGCTCACAGGGCATTCTATTGGTCCCCTTGGCAACACACAGGTGCTACTTATCGTGGCTCACAGGGCATTCTATTGGTCCCCTTGGCAACACACGGGTGCTACTTATCGTGGCTCACAGGGCATTCTATTGGTCCCCTTGGCAACACACGGATGCTACTTATCGTGGCTCACAGGGCATTCTATTGGTCCCCTTGGCTCATTATAAACATGGTTTAATGTCAGTGTATTATGCAAATATGGGAGCACAATGCTGTAACGCTGTCTGCCTGTCTCCTGCTACTGAGATGTTGAGAATGTATGGACCTTTATTCTGTTATAGGTTACTGTGGAGCAGAGAGAGGAGGGGAGGAGGAGAGGAGGAGAAGAGGAGAGGAGGAGAAGAGGAGAGAGTGGACTGGAGGAGTTAGGGGAGCAGAAGGGGAGTGAGTGGAGGAGAGGAGGGAGGAGGAGAAGAGGAGAGAGTGGACTGGAGGAGTTAGGGGAGCAGAAGGGGAGTGAGTGGAGGAGAGGAGGGGAGAAGTGGAGGGAGTACAGGAGAGGAGGAGAAGAGGAGAGGAGTGGAGGGAGTGGAGGAGAAGTGATTGGAGGAGAGGATGAGTGGAAGAGATGAGGAGTGGAGGAGGTGGAGGGAGGACAGTGAAAAGCTCCTTATCAATGCAACTGGGTATCAAATAATGCATTCTCTCTCTCTCTCTCTCTACTCAGGAAAACCTAAACCCTGTGCAACAACTTTTCTTACCAGTCCAATACCAGATGATGTAATACAGTGAAGCTACTGATTCAGGCTACTGACAGTGTTATTAGCAGTGTATTCCTCGTCCTCAGGCTCCAGGCCACAGGATTGATAGTGCCAGCTGTATATCCTAATCAGACTACAGACTACAGACTACAGACTCAAGGCTTGCCAGCAGCCTAGGGCTGACAGATTGATAAAGGCAGGTCATTGACCGCTCAACGCTCTGCAGGACCCCCAGGGGAACAGGCTCTGCACTGCAGTAGCTCAACACAAAGAGTTTATACAAGTTCAGGACGTCCCAGGCGGCTTCACTGCAGGAACAGACCAATCACGAGAGAGGGACTCCCTCCTCCCTCTTCCCCTGTAACGTGGTTGTCGTTGTGGAATTCTGCAACTTGATGTGGGTTTTAGAGGTAAAGCTGTTAACGACACACACTACCAGATGAAATGTCCCCTAGCATTTGGACATCTGATTCTTTAAACCTCACCAACTAGTGGGCATCTATTCAAAAAAGGACATTTGGTGGGTCATGTTTTATATTTCCCCAACATTAATAGGATTTAAAGTAGATCATTAGAACAGTGTAATAATACATCTCAAATCTCGGGGTCGTTATTGAAGGGATGCGTTGATGGCGTGCCCACAAGGCAAGTAACCACGTCAGTAGTCTTCTTTGTGTTTTCATTCCATAAAGCTCATCTGTGCTGGTGATGTAGGCCATGCCATGCCAGCCGCCGCAACATGTTGGGAATCGAAAAATAACAGCATGCTGTGATAATAACAGGCAGGTTATGAATCAAACAAGACGTCAGCGTTGCTGGAAACCATTCCAATGACGTCTCCTGACATTGATGCCGGAGCAGGGTAGAATCCTTAACAAGCTAGGCTGACTCGGGGCTGTGTACTGTGTACTGTGTGCTGTGTGCTGTGTGCTGTGTGCTGTGTGCTGTGTACTGTGTGCTGTGTCCTGTGTGCTGTGTGCTGTGTGCTGTGTACTGTGTCCTGTGTGCTGTGTACTGTGTGCTGTGTACTGTGTCCTGTGTACTGTGTACTGTGTCCTGTGTGCTGTGTACTGTGTACTGTGTGCTGTGTACTGTGTCCTGTGTACTGTGTGCTGTGTGCTGTGTACTGTGTCCTGTGTGCTGTGTACTGTGTGCTGTGTGCTGTGTGCTGTGTGCTGTGTGCTGTGTGCTGTGTGCTGTGTGCTGTGTGCTGTGTGCTGTGTACTGTGTGCTGTGTGCTGTGTGCTGTGTGCTGTGTGCTGTGTACTGTGTACTGTGTACTGTGTACTGTGTACTGTGTGCTGTGTACTGTGTACTGTGTACTGTGTACTGTGTACTGTGTACTGTGTACTGTGTGCTGTGTACTGTGTACTGTGTGAGTCCTATATAACTACATTGGCAGCGCAGCCTCAACCTTTGGCTCTCGGATGACAACACATGGATGTGTAACAGATTCCACTGTCTCTTTGATGACAACACCTGAACTGTAAAAATGTCTCTGCTTTGCTTTTTCAAAAACAAGCTTGAGGTTCTCATGTTCATAAAGGTAAAATATGCAATATTTATGGCGGTTCCATCAATGAATTTGAGAGTAGTTAAATATCTCCAGCCCCATCCCCTCCCTCAGCTTTATAGCAAATAAAAAGTGGTGGGGCTGCCATCTGGTAAAAAAAAAATGAATTAAGGATTGTCCCTTTAATGTCACTAAACTTGGGTTATTGATGTACAGTGCCTGGGTTTCTCAAACATGGTCCAAACCCCTACAACATGCCAAACCATGCTATGAGAACTGACAATGTACACATTGTGAAGCAACTATTCTTGCATGTTGGTGCACATTTGTGTATCATTATCCTATAGAGCAGGAGCCTGCTGGTTTTCTGTTCTACCTGATAATTAATTGCACCCACCTGGTGTCCCAGGTCTCAATCAGTCCCTGATTAGAGGGAAACAATGAAACAATGCAGTGGAACTGGCTTCGAGGTCCAGAGTTGAGTTTGAGGGCACTTGAGGGTTATACACCTAATTATTGAGGCATGTATCATTATCCTATAGAGGGTTATACACCTAATTATTGAGGCATGTATCAATATCCTATAGAGGGTTATACACCTAATTATTGAGGCATGTATCAATATCCTATAGAGGGTTATACACCTAAGTATTGAGGCATGTATCATTATCCTATAGAGGGTTATACACCTAATTATTGAGGCATGTATCAATATCCTATAGAGGGTTATACACCTAATTATTGAGGCATGTATCAATATCCTATAGAGGGTTATACACCTAATTATTGAGGCATGTATCAATATCCTATAGAGGGTTATACACCTAATTATTGAGGCATGTATCAATATCCTATAGAGGGTTATACACCTAATTATTGAGGCATGTATCAATATCCTATAGAGGGTTATACACCTAATTATTGAGGCATGTATCAATATCCTATAGAGGGTTATACACCCAAGTATTGAGGCATGTATCAATATCCTATAGAGGGTTATACACCTAATTATTGAGGCATGTATCAATATCCTATAGAGGGTTATACACCTAAGTATTGAGGCATGTATCAATATCCTATAGAGGGTTATACACCTAATTATTGAGGCATGTATCAATATCCTATAGAGGGTTATACACCTAATTATTGAGGCATGTATCAATATCCTATAGAGGGTTATACACCTAATTATTGAGGCATGTATCAATATCCTATAGAGGGTTATACACCTAATTATTGAGGCATGTATCAATATCCTATAGAGGGTTATACACCTAATTATTGAGGCATGTATCAATATCCTATAGAGGGTTATACACCTAAGTATTGAGGCATGTATCAATATCCTATAGAGGGTTATACACCTAATTATTGAGGCATGTATCAATATCCTATAGAGGGTTATACACCTAATTATTGAGGCATGTATCAATATCCTATAGAGGGTTATACACCTAATTATTGAGGCATGTATCAATATCCTATAGAGGGTTATACACCTAATTATTGAGGCATGTATCAATATCCTATAGAGGGTTATACACCTAATTATTGAGGCATGTATCAATATCCTATAGAGGGTTATACACCTAAGTATTGAGGCATGTATCAATATCCTATAGAGGGTTATACACCTAATTATTGAGGCATGTATCAATATCCTATAGAGGGTTATACACCTAATTATTGAGGCATGTATCAATATCCTATAGAGGGTTATACACCTAAGTATTGAGGCATGTATCAATATCCTATAGAGGGTTATACACCTAATTATTGAGGCATGTATCAATATCCTATAGAGGGTTATACACCTAATTATTGAGGCATGTATCAATATCCTATAGAGGGTTATACACCTAATTATTGAGGCATGTATCAATATCCTATAGAGGGTTATACACCTAATTATTGAGGCATGTATCAATATCCTATAGAGGGTTATACACCTAATTATTGAGGCATGTATCAATATCCTATAGAGGGTTATACACCTAATTATTGAGGCATGTATCAATATCCTATAGAGGGTTATACACCTAATTATTGAGGCATGTATCAATATCCTATAGAGGGTTATACACCTAATTATTGAGGCATTTATCAATATCCTATAGAGGGTTATACACCTAAGTATTGAGGCATGTATCAATATCCTATAGAGGGTTATACACCTAAGTATTGAGGCTGTGTGTGTGTGTGTGTGTGTGTGTGTGTGTGTGTGTGTGTGTGTGTGTGTGTGTGTGTGTGTGTGTGTGTGTGTGTGTGTGTGTGTGTGTGTGTGTGTGTGTGTGTGTGTGTGTGCGTGCGTGCGTGTGTGCGTGTGTGTGTGTGTGTGTATGTGCACGCTAGGGTTCTTCTCGCATCCCGGGATTTACGGTATTACCGGCTTAGTACACAAGGGGGCGCCAAAGAACACAAAGAAGTAAACTTTGGGCATCTATTACAAGAAACCTAACAAAATTAGCACAAGTAAAAGTGAATTTCCATGGAGGCTGCTAGGTAAATATGCTAACGAGAGCAAATGAAACATTTTTTTTTGCAAAGAGAGCCAGTCCAGCTTATAAAGTTATACATAGAGTGCATTAGGAAAGTATTCAGACCCCTTGACTTTTTCCACATTCTGTTACATTACAGTCTTATTCTAAAATTTACTAAATTGTTTTTTTTCCCCCTCATCAATCAACACACAATACCCCATAATGACAAAGCAAAAACATGTTTTTAGAACATTTTGCTAATTTATTAAAAATAAAAAACTGAAATAACATTTACATAAGTATTCAGACCCTTTACGCAGTACTTTGTTAAAGCACCGTTGGCAGCGATTACAGCCTTGAGTCTTCTTGGGTATGACACTACAAGCTTGGCACACCTGTATTTGGGGAGTTTCTCCCATTCTTCTCTGCAGATCCTCTCAAGCGCTGTCAGGTTGGATGGGGAGTGTCGCTGCATAGGTATTTTCAGGTCTCTCCAGAGATTTTAGATCGGGTTCAAGTCCGGGCTCTGGCTGGGCAACTCAAGGACTTTCAGAGACGGGTCGCGAAGCCACTCCTGTGTTGTCTTAGCTGTGTGCTCAGGGTTGTTTTCCTGTTGGAAGGTGAACCTTCACCCTAGTCTGAGGTCCTGAGTGCTCTGGAGCAGGTTTTCATCAAGGATCTCTCTGTACTTTGCTCCGTTCATCTTTCTCTCAATCCTGACTAGTCTCCCAGTCACTGCTGCTGAAAAACATCCCCACAGCATGATGCTGCCACCACCATGCTTCACAGTAGGTATGGTGCCAGGTTTCTTCCAGACGTGACGCTCGGCATTCAACTCCAAGCGAGCTGTCATGTGCCTTTTACTGAGGAGTGGCTTCCGTCTGGCCACTCTACCATAAAGGCCTGATTGGTGGAGCGCTGCAGAGATGGTTGTCCTTCTGGAAGATTCTCCCATCTCCACAGAGGAACTCTGGAGCTCTGTCAGAGTGACCATCGGGTTCTTGGTCACCTCCCTGACCAAGGCCCTTCTCCCCCGAGTCTTGGTGGTTCCAAACTTCTTCCATTTTTCGAATGATGGAGGCCACCGTGTTCTTGGGGACCTTTAAAGCTGCAGAAATATTTTGATACCCTTCCCCAGATCTGTGCCTCGACACAATTCTGTCTGCTTTTTGCTTTGACAATGACTGTCAACTGTGGGACCTTATATAGACAGGTGTGCCTTTCCAAATCATGTCCAATCAATTTAATTTACCACAGGTGGATTCCAAAGGGTCTGAATAGTTATGTAAATAAGGTATTTCTGTTTTAAATTTCTTATAAATGTGCAAACATTTCTAAAAACCTGTTTTCACTTTCTCGTTATGGGGTATTGTGTGTAGATTTAAAGAATAAGGCTGTAACGTAATACAGTGGGGGAAAAAAGTATTTAGTCAGCCACCAATTGTGCAAGTTCTCCCACTTAAAAAGATGAGAGAAGCCTGTAATTTTCATCATAGGTACATGTCAACTATGACAGACAAAAGGAGAAAAAAAAATCCAGAAAATCACATTGTAGGATTTTTAATTAATTTATTTGCAAATGATGGTGGAAAATAAGTATTTGGTCAATAACAAAAGTTTCTCAATACTTTGTTATATACCCTTTGTTGGCAATGACACAGGTCAAACGTTTTCTGTAAGTCTTCACAAGGTTTTCACACACTGTTGCTGGTATTTTGGCCCATTCCTCCATGCAGATCTCCTCTAGAGCAGTGATGTTTTGGGGCTGTCGCTGGGCAACACGGACTTTCAACTCCCTCCAAAGATTTTCTATGGGGTTGAGATCTGGAGACTGGCTAGGCCACTCTGGGACCTTGAAATGCTTCTTACGAAGCCACTCCTTCGTTGCCCGGGCGGTGTGTTTGGGATCATTGTCATGCTGAAAGACCCAGCCACGTTTCATCTTCAATGCCCTTGCTGATGGAAGGAGGTTTTCACCAAAATCTCACGATACATGGCCCCATTCATTCTTTCCTTTACACGGATCAGTCGTCCTGGTCCCTTTGCAGAAAAACAGCCCCAAAGCATGATGTTTCCACCCCCATGCTTCACAGTAGGTATGGTGTTCTTTGGATGCAACTCAGCATTCTTTGTCCTCCAAACACGACGAGTTGAGTTTTTACCAAAAAGTTCTATTTTGGTTTCATCTGACCATATGACATTCTCCCAATCCTCTTCTGGATCATCCAAATGCACTCTAGCAAACTTCAGACGGGCCTGGACATGTACTGGCTTAAGCAGGGGGACACGTCTGACACTGCAGGATTTGAGTCCCTGGCGGCGTAGTGTGTTACTGATGGTAGGCTTTGTTACTTTGGTCCCAGCTCTCTGCAGGTCATTCACTAGGTCCCCCGTGTGGTTCTGGGATTTTTGCTCACCGTTCTTGTGATCATTTTGACCCCACGGGGTGAGATCTTGCGTGGAGCCCCAGATCGAGGGAGATTATCAGTGGACTTGTATGTCTTCCATTTCCTAATAATTGCTCCCACAGTTGATTTCTTCAAACCAAGCTGCTTACCTATTGCAGATTCAGTCTTCCCAGCCTGGTGCAGGTCTACAATTTTGTTTCTGGTGTCCTTTGACAGCTCTTTGGTCTTGGCCATAGTGGAGTTTGGAGTGTGACTGTTTGAGGTTGTGGACAGGTGTCTTTTATACTGATAACAAGTTCAAACAGGTGCCATTAATACAGGTAACGAGTGGAGGACAGAGGAGCCTCTTAAATAAGAAGTTACAGGTCTGTGAGAGCCAGAAATCTTGCTTGTTTGTAGGTGACCAAATACTTATTTTCCACCATAATTTGCAAATAAATTCATTAAAAATCCTACAATGTGATTTTCTGGAATTTTTTTCCTCAATTTGTCTGTCATTGTTGACGTGTACCTATGATGAAAATTGCAGGCCTCTCTCATCTTTTTAAGTGGGAGAACATGCACAATTGGTGGCTGACTAAATACTTTTTTTCCCCACTGTATAATGTGGAAAAAGTCTTAATACTTTCCAAATGCACTGCAGGTAAGAGCTACCTAATGTCATTTTTGGTGAGTTTCGATATTTACAAGCGAATATGAGAGAGACAATGTGCAAATGAAAAGTACTGGCTCTGGAGCAGCATGTATACACGCTGTGTCTGTGTGGAGTCTGGAGTCGCTAGGGCAACAGGCCTGCCTGCTCTGCTCGGAGTCGCTAGGGCAACGGGCCTGCCTGCTCTGCTTGGAGTCGCTAGGGGCAACGGGCCTGCCTGCACTGCTTGGAGTCACTAGGGCAACGGGCCTGCCTGCACTGCTCGGAGTCACTAGGGCAACGGGCCTGCCTGCTCTGCTTGGAGTCACTAGGGCAACGGGCCTGCCTGCACTGCTCGGAGTCACTAGGGCAACGGGCCTGCCTGCTCTGCTTGGAGTCACTAGGGCAACGGGCCTGCCTGCTCTGCCCGGAGAAGATAGGGGAGGAGCAGACGGGCCTAGAACGGAGAGGAGAAAAATAGCAAGGAATTCAAAAGCCATCATGTACAGAAACACAGCAGGTTGGAGCCAAGAGCAGTTTTATCGGTTACTAGTTAACAACACAGTATGACTGTTACTAGTTAACAACACAGTATGACTGTTACTAGTTAACAACACAGTATGACTGTTACTAGTTAACAACACAGTATGACTGTTACTAGTTAACAACACAGTATGACTGTTACTAGTTAATAACACAGTACATGGCAGCTTCTTTTAGGTTGAATAGCTTGTTCCACATGTCAAGAAGAGAACAGTGGGTAAATATGGCAGTATTTACTGCATCTCCATGTGTTTAGAAAACCGAGACATACCCCAAGTCAATGAGTCCACAATGTGAGTCACCAGATAACAGAATAAATGAAAATAAAATGATTTAATGTAGTGATTCTCTACATTTCATGATGAACAATCCAATGGTGAAGATAATGTAACCTTGCTTTAGACACTGCCCCCTCCAGCTACCCCCCCTTTCCTGTTAATGGACATATGAGAATATTTACAGCATATTAATTGAACTACTTTATGAGTCTGTGTGAATTGTCCCCAAATGAACCACTCACTTACTTGTCCTAGTAGGTCATGTCTCAAGGCGTCTGTCTGACTGTCTGTCCGTCTGCCTGTCTGTCAAGCAGCACTGTCTGCCTGTCTGTCTGCCTGTCTGTCTGTCTGTCCGTCTGTCCATCTGTCTGTCTGTCTGTCTATATGTCTGCCTGCCTGCCTGCCTGCCTGCCTGCCTGCCTGCCTGCCTGCCTGCCTGTCTGTCTGTCTGTCTGTCTGTCTGTCTGTCTGTCTGTCTGTCTGTCTGTCTGTCTGTCTGCCGAGCAGCACTGTCTGTCTGTCTGTCTGTCTGTCTGTCTGTCTGTCTGCCTCTCGCCCTCTCTCTCTCTCTCTCCCTCCATCTCTCTCTTTTTGTCTGCTAAAGGAGAGCCATGCATGAACAGAGGATGCCTCTGTGCAAACATTAGACATAGGCCTAGTTGCATAACCAGTCTGAATGAAGAGAGACAGAGAGGGCATTTCGGAAAAGGATGCTCCATACCATCACAGTTTCCCCTTGAAACCATGCCGCCCACCCATCCACCCGTCCATCTATCCACCCATCATTCCACCCACCCACCCACCCACCCACCCACCCACCCGTCCACTGACCAAGTGCCAACAACATTAGGTCTGACTGAATAGGGTTTGGTTATTTTTCAGAGCAGAGGATGGTGGAATGGATGTCCATCTCCCGGAGCCCCGGAGCGGAGAGACAATGGGTTGATTTGACGGCAGACAGAACCTTTACACCTGGGGTGTTCCAAAGTAAACAGGGGGCACAGCCAGAGACGGAGCGGAGGGGAGAGAGGGAGCGGAGGGGAGAGAGGGAGCGGAGGGAAGAGAGGGAGCGGAGGGGAGAGAGGGAGCGGAGGGGAGAGAGGGAGCGGAGGGGAGAGAGGGAGCGGAGGGGAGAGAGGGAGCGGAGGGGAGAGAGGGAGCGGAGGGGAGAGAGGGAGCGGAGGGGAGAGAGGGAGCGGAGGGGAGAGAGGGAGCGGAGGGGAGAGACGGAGCGGAGGGGAGAGAGGGAGCGGAGGGGAGAGAGGGAGCGGAGGGGAGAGAGGGAGCGGAGGGGAGAGAGGGAGCGGAGGGGAGAGAGGGGCAAGCGGGTGGGCGGGTGTGACCCTTGTTTCCTTTGCAACATCCCAGGTGTAAAAAGATCTGTCTGCCGTCAAATCTGTCTGCCGTAAAGCGGGTGGGCAGGTACAGCATAATGGGATTGGCAGAGGAGAAATACAAGTGTGTGTGTGTGTGTGTGTGTGTGTGTGTGTGTGTGTGTGTGTGTGTGTGTGTGTGTGTGTGTGTGTGTGTGTGTGTTCCAGCTTTAAAGAGCCTTTCGTATACTTTTTAGCCAGTAGTTCTGAAAGTAGCATTCAAGAGCCAAAAGTGGTCCCCAAAAATTGTGCACTACGTCACATATGCAATAGATATGTGCACTACGCTCTCTCTCTCTCTCTCTCGCTCTTCTGTGTGTGCATCTTGCTAGCTGTCACTCAAATGACAAGGGGCTGAAGCTAATTGGCTAGAACTCAAAATGTTAGGAGGCTGGCCCACGTTGGATGTTTTGGAGGGGGACATGGAGCAGCACAGCTTCCAGAAAAACAGTCGCTTTCAAACAAGGGATTTCGTGGCTAATTTAGGTAAGACAGTCAGACAGTCAGACAGTCAGACAGAGAGACAGTCAGACAGATAGACAGACAGACAGACAGACAGACAGACAGACAGACAGACAGACAGACAGACAGACAGACAGACAGACAGACAGACAGACAGAGAGACAGACAGACAGACAGACAGACAGTCAGACAGTCAGACAGACAGACAGTCAGTCAGACAGACAGTCAGACAGACAGACAGACAGACAGACAGACAGACAGACAGACAGACAGACAGACAGACAGACAGGTAAACAGACAGACAGACAGACAGACAGACAGTCAGACAGGCAGACAGAGAACAGTTAGACAGACAGACAGATAGTCAGACAGACAGACAGTCAGACAGAGAACAGTTAGACAGACAGACAGATAGTCAGACAGACAGACAGTCAGACAGAGAACAGTTAGACAGATAGTCAGACAGAGAGACAGACAGACAGATAGTCAGACAGAGAGACAGTCAGACAGAGAACAGTTAGACAGATAGTCAGACAGAGAGACAGACAGACAGATAGTCAGACAGAGAGACAGTCAGACAGAGAACAGTTAGACAGATAGTCAGACAGAGAGACAGACAGACAGATAGTCAGACAGAGAGACAGTCAGACAGACAGACAGTTAGACACATTTTAAGGAGCATGTCTTTAAAGGGACTAGGGAGGGAAAGAGGAGGGAGGGATGGAGGGAGGGAGGGAGGAGGGAAGAGGGAGGGAGGGAGAAAGGGACATCTGAAAAGAGGGAAGACACATCTCACACCCCTCTGACAACACACTGAGAGCATATGGGACAGAGATGGTCTTACTGAGGAAGAGGGAGAGACTGAGGGAGAATGGGAGGACCAGTTACAGGTAGATGCCAGTTCTTCTTGGAGTTGTGAGTGACTAGTGATTCGGTAGTGACTAGTGATTCTGTAGTAGTGATTCCAAGCATTCATAAACTGCATCTTCCCCGGAAAAAAGCATCAAGACATGATTTCCCCATGCTTCTTGCCTAGCATTTGATTTGGTACAGCGGTGGTTAATATAAGCCTCCGCCTATCTGACCTGTTGCAGTTTATTTTTTCATTTTTATTTTTTCACTGTGTCATGTATATGATCGTGACAAGACTGACAGCTTCTCTGAGCCAGGCAAATTCATTTATCAGGATCGTTAGCTATAATGGATATATCCAACAAAATGGCTACATAGATATGAAGGTAAAACAAACAAAAATTCACATAGTTTGCTGTCATTTCAGCCGCTTGATGTGATTGTGCGTTAGCTTGCCTTTAGTTGGCTAGCTAGCTAGCAAAGGAGAAGTAACGTTAGCCTAGCTATCCTCCATAACTATATTATTGATTCAACAATAAGCTTGTTGTTGCCTATTTATACATTATTATTTTTTTATTTTTTTTATTTTTTTTTATTTCACCTTTATTTAACCAGGTAAGCCAGTTGAGAACAGGTTCTCATTTACAACTGCGACCTGGCCAAGATAAAGCATAGTAGTGCAATAAAACAACAACACAGAGTTACATATGGGGTAAAAAACATAAAGTCAGAAATACAACAGAAAATATATATACAGTGTGTGCAAATGTAGCAAGTTATGGAGGTAAGGCAATAAATAGGCTATAGTGCAGAATAATTACAATAGTATTAACACTGGAATGCTAGATGTGCAAGAGATTATGTGCAAATAGAGATACTGGGGTGCAAATGAGCAAAATAAATAACAATATAGGGATGAGGTAGTTGGGTGGGCTAATTTCAGATGGGCTGTGTACAGGTGCAGTGATCGGTAAGGTGCTCTGACAACTGATGCTTAAAGTTATTGAGGGAGATAAGAGTCTCCAGCTTCAGAGATTTTTGCAATTCGTTCCAGTCATTGGCAGCAGAGAACTGGAAGGAATGGCGGCCAAAGGAGGTGTTGGCTTTGGGAATGACCAGTGAGATATACCTGCTGGAGCGCAGACTACGGGTGGGTGCTGCTATGGTGACCAATGAGCTAAGATAAGGCGGGGATTTGCCTAGCAGTGATTTATAGATGGCCTGGAGCCAGTGGGTTTGACGACAAACATGTAGTGAGGACCAGCCAACAAGAGCGTACAGGTCACAGTGGTGGGTAGTGTATGGGGCTTTGGAGACTTACTTGGAGGCTTATCAAATCATTATATGCTGAAGTTCTTGTTGCCTATTTCTAAATTATATATAAACCCATAAGAGTCTAAGCCTGAGGAGGGGGGGTTCTACTAAGCTATATGGAATTGTTTTAAGAAGGTTCTACTACATTTACAGGTTAGTTATTCAGCAGACGCTCTTATCCAGAGTGACTTACAGGAGCAATTAGGGTTAAGTGCCTTGCTCAAGGGCACATCGACAGATTTTTCACCTAGTCGGCTCGGGGATTAGAACCAGCGACCTTTCGGGTACTGGCACAACGCTCTTAACCACTAAGCTACCTGCCGCCCATATGGAATTGTTTTAAGAAGGTCATACCAAGGATAATTGAGCCATTTGATTTTGAATTTTAAGACCCCCCTGAAGTATCAAATAAAATAATATATATACACTACCTGTCAAAAGTTTGGACACACCTACTCATTCAAGGGTTTTTCTTTATTTGTAAAACATTTTACATTGTAGAATAATAGTGAAGACATCAAAACTATGAAATAACACATATGGAATCATGTAGTAGCCAAAAAAGTGTTAAATAAATCAAAATAAATTTATATTTGAGATTCTTCAAATGGCCACCCTTTGCCTTGATGATAGCTTTGCACACTCTTGGCATACTCTCAACCAGCTTCACCTGGAATGCATTTCAATTAACAAGTGTGCCTTCTTAAAAGTTAATTAGTGTAATTTCTTTCCTTCTTAATGCGTTTGAGACAATCAGTTGTGTTGTGACAAGGTAGGGGGGGTATACAGAACATAGCCCTATTTGGTAAAAGACCAAGTCCATATTATGGCAAGAACAGCTCAAATAACCAAAGAGAAACGACAGTCCATCATTACTTTAAGGCATGAAGGTCAGTTTCTTCAAGTGCAGTCGCAAAAACCATCAAGCTCTATGATGAAACTGGCTCTCATGAGGACCGCCACAGGAATGGAAGACCCAGAGTTACCTCTGCTACAGAAGATAGGTTCATTAGAGTTACTAGCCTCAGAAATTGCAGCCCAAATAAATGCTTCACAGAGTTCAAGTGAAAGACACATCTCACCATCAACTGTTCAGAGGAGACTGTGTGAATCAGGCCTTCATGGTTGAATTGCTGCAAAGAAACCACTACTAAAGGACACCAATAAGAAGAAGAGACTTGCTTGGGCCAAGAAACACGAGCAATGGACATTAGACCGGTGGGAATCTGTCCTTTGGTCTGGAGTCCAAATTTGATATTTTTGGTTCAAACCGCTGTGTCTTTGTGAGACGTGGTGTAGTTCCCACCGTAAAGCATGGAGGAGGAGGTGTTATGGTGTGGGGGTGCTTTGCTGGTGACACTGTCTGTGATTTATTTAGAATTCAAGACACACTTAACCAGCATGGCTTCCACAGCATTCTGCAGTGATACGCCATCCCATCTGGTTTGGGCTTAGTGGGACTATCATTTGTTTTTCAACAGGACAATGACCCAACACACCTCCAGGCTGTGTAAGGGCTATTTTACCAAGAAGGAGAGTGATGGAGTGCTGCATCAGATGACCTGGCCTCCACAATCCCCCGACCTCAACCCAATTGAGATGGTTTGGGATGAGTTGGACGGCAGAGTGAAGGAAAAGCAGCCAACAAGGGCTCATCATATATGGGAACTCCTTCAAGACTGTTGGAAAAGCATTCCAGGTGAAGCTGGTTGAGAAAATGCCAAGAGTGTGCAAAGCTGTCATCAAAGCAAAGGGTGGCTATTTGAAGTAAATAAAATGTATTTTGATTTGTTTAACACTTTTTTGGTTCCTACATGATTCCATGTGTTATTTCATAGTTTTGATGTCTACACTATTATTCTACAATGTAGAAAATAGTAAAAATAAAGAAAAACCCTTGAATGAGTAGGTGTGTCCATATATATTTTATGAAAAATAATTGTTGCCCTTACTGCTATTAGCCCATACAAACGTATTGAATAACAGATTCACTACATGGAACAACAGATAATCCCCCCCCCAAAAAAATATAAAAAGGATGTTTGTTCTGAAGTGTCTGTCCTATATCTGTATAAGAACGATCAGGAAACATTATTATTATTATTATTTTTTTACATGTATTTAACCCCATATTTTTGCCACTAAACAGTCTCCATATATACTTCCATTCATTTTTTTTTCAACTGGTACCGGGGGTACGACGAGTTCAGACGAGTCCTGTGGGCGTCTAGAGCAAAACAGAGTCTCACCTTTCCACAGAGGGGTCATATTAACTGTTCGGAACGCTACAGACGATTTTGTGAGAAGACCGATTTTTCGGGATGTCTCATGGTCTGACAAACACCGCTCAAGCTCCGCCACCTTTCACATCAGATGCGGAAGTGCGACATCAGCGGATGTAGTGGATTGAGACGTAAAAAAACCCGGAGTAGTTTAAACTCATGGATTATTTGATTTGATTTCCAGCAGACATCGACCTTAGGGGGTATAAATCATTATTTATTGAATTTCTTGTCTATCATCATCATTGAACCTCTGTTAGCTAGACCCACTAGGACCACTGGCTGATTCAACGTTGTTTCAATGTAATTTGACAACATATTATGACGTGAAATAATTAGTGGAAAATACAGTGGTTTTGAAAAAACATCTCGTTTTCATCTAATTTCAACAAGCGTTGTAAACATTGAAATAAGTGTAATGACAGGTTGATTCAACCAGTGTGTGCCGGGTGGGTAACTACATGTCAATGATTTGTTTAGCATAGCGACGTGGAATGACTGGAATGAACGACTGGGTCAAAACATCCCAAAAACATAAGAATTAACGAGCAGGCTGTTTGGTTAGCAACTTCAGAACCTCAGAACTAACAACCGGCTTTTGCCTGGACTACAGTCGTGGTCAGGGCGACATGCCAAACGGCCCAGTCCCTATTTGCAATAGCCAAAATGTTCTATACAGTTGTGGTCAAAAGTTTTGAGAATGACACAAGTATTGGTCTTCACAAAGTTCGCTGCTTCAGTGTTATGAGATATTTTTGTCAGATGTTACTATGGTATACTGAAGTATAATTACAAGCATTCCATAAGTGTCAAAGGCTTTTATTGACAATTACATTAAGTTTATGCAAAGAGTCAATATTTGCAGTGTTGACCCATATTTTTCAAGACCTCTGCAATCCGCCCTGGCATGCTGTCAATTAACTTCTGGGCCACATCCTGACTGATGGCAGCCCATTCTTGCATAATCAATGCTTGGAGTTTGTCCAAATTTGTGGGTTTTTGTTTGTCCACCTGCCTCTTGAGGATCGACCACAAGTTCTCAATGGGATTAAGGTCTGGGAAGTTTCCTGGCCATGGACCCAAAATGTCGATGTTTTGTTCCCTGAGCCACTTAGTTATCACTTTTGCCTTATGGCAAGGTGCTCGATCATGCACCAAACTGTTCTTGGATGGTTGGGAGAAGTTGCTCTCGGAGGATGTGTTGGTACCATTCTTTATTCATGGCTGTTTTCTTAGGCAAAATTGTGAGTGAGCCCACTCCCTTGGCTGAGAAGCAACCCCACACATGAATGGTCTCAGGATGTTTTACTGTTGGCATGACACAGGACTGATGGTAGGACTCACCTTGTCTTCTCCGGACAAGGTGTTTTCCGGATGCCCCAAACAATCGGAAAGGTGATTCATCAGAGAAAATGACTTTACCCCAGTCTTCAGCAGTCCAATCCCTGTACCTTTTGCAGAATATCAGTCTGTCCCTGATGTTTTTCCTGGAGAAAAGTGGCTTCTTTGCTGCCCTTCTTGACACCAGGCCATCCTCCAAAAGTCTTCGCCTCACTGTGCGTGCAGATGCACTCACACCTGCCTGCTGCCATTCCTTAGCAAGCTCTGCACTGGTGGTGCCCAGATCCCGCAGCTGAATCAACTTTAGTAGACGGTCCTGGAACTTGCTGGACTTTCTTGGGCGCCCTGACGCCTTCTTCACAACAATTGAACCTCTCTCCTTGAAGTTCTTGATGATCTGATAAATGGGTGATTTAGGTGCAATCTTACTAACAGCAATATCCTTGCCTGTGAAGCATTTTTGTGCAAAGCAATGATGACGGCACGTGTTTCCTTGCAGGTAACCATGGTTAACAGAGGAAGAACAATGATTTCAAGCACCACCCTACTTTTAAAGCTTCCAGTCTGTTATTCTAACTCAATCAGCATGACAGAGTGATCTCCAGCCTTGTCCTCGTCAACACTCTCACCTGTGTTAACGAGAGAATCACTGACATGATGTCAGCTGGTCCTTTTGTGGCAGGGCTGAAATGCAGTGGAAATGTTTTTTGGGGGGGGATTAAGTTCATTTTCATGGCAAAGAGGGACTTTGCAATTAATTGCAATTCATCTGATCACTCTTCATGACATTCTGGAGTATATGCAAATTGCCATCATCAAAACTGAGGCAGCAGACTTTGTGAATATTAGTATTTGTGTCATTCTCAAAACTTTTGACCACGACTGTATATCGTCTGGTGGAAGGATGAAATAAAACAATTTACTCATTAAAATTACGTTTTTAATGAAAACATGCCGTTAATCTTATTTTTAACATTGGCAACCGTTTCATAAAATCGATAAGACCCTTTGGTCTAAGAACAGCCCATAGTCTGGAGTTATATAAGGGATAAACGCTTTATGTTTGTCAACTTTATGTTTACATTACTTTGGATGCAGCGGGACGAGGCGGAGCGACACTTGTGTCATGATTGCAACAGAAGGGACCAGAGAAATTCATGTTCATCACTCACCATGTTAGCTCATCAGATGCCCCCCCAAAAAAAATATGTCTCTGCAAAAAAACAAATCATTGCTAGCTAGCTACGTTTTTTTCCTTGACGGACCTGCGTTTACAATGTATCCAATTTCAGTTTGTGTGGTTGTTGGTTTAGCTTTATGTAACTTTGTAGCGAATACGGCCTGCATGCATAGGCCTCATATTGCGTCATGATTGCAAGGCATCCCGATATCTTCGCCAACTGTCCCACTATCTGGTTTTAATGCCCATTCTAGAATGCCCTTCTAGCCATTCAGAAACGAGTATTGAACAATGATGTGGTATAACTCGATAATCCCCAGGTTCTAGTGCCTTATTGCTTAAATATAACACGATTCCAGTTGTTGGCTGTGTTAGTAACTATGGCAACTGACCTGTTGCACCTGTTCTCCACTGTGGTAAACACGCCATTGTGATTATTCACACTTTATAAGCACCTGGCACATTGACAACACAAAATTCTCCCTGAGTGATGGTATACTGTTGTAGCGATTGAGAGGGATTCAGTCAGAGCAAATGCTTGAACCAGCAACCTTACAGTGTGCCATAAAGGTCAATACCTCTTGGCATTAGTGTGTAGTGCACTTATACACATACAGCACCACAGTACAGGGAGGGAAGATACACCATATTGGTTATTCAATTAACAAGATTGGAACCATTTCATTTTCATTGGTGTGAATATGCAAAATACTGCAAATATGTATTCTCGATGCCTGTTGTTAAGGCTACATTTGACATCCGATGGATTCTTCACATAGCTGTAAATATTTGTCATATTTCGGGAATTGGTTCCTCACATACCGGGCATATCTTGGCAGCTGAAAAGCAATGCCATTCACATAAGTGTTTATTCAATAAAGCTGGAGACGGCATATTAAATGGAATAAGTGGGATTAAGTAGCAGCATTAGCAGATGGGACTACTGGACCAACTGTTCTGACGTTACAGCTAATACCCTGGGACAGAGCAGAGACGTTTCAGTACAATACCTTCACTCTCGTAGATATATTTGATGATGTCGTCTGTGTTCAGGCGCTCTTCTTTAGAGTTAATGGCATAGGTGACGGTCTGATATTCGTCCATGAGTTTGACGTGCACCCCTTCCATGGTGAAGTAACAATTCCTCTCCTGTTTATCCTCGTCGAAGATCAGCAGCGCGTCTTTCCAGTTGAAGTGACGGAACATCGCCAAGAACGTCTCTGCCATTTTCAGGTAAGACGGGGAGATTCGGGTCAGGTGAGAGTATTCTTTCTCCTTGTCACTGAACCCGCTGGCCAGAGCACCTGCCGAGATGACCGGGATGTTCCAGTGAGAAGCCATCCTCACCACCGGTGCAGCGGCGTATTCACACACGGGACCGAGCACCAAGTCCGGTTTCTTCTCGCAGGAGCGGTCCACCAGAGAGAAGAGCGCATCATTGCCACAGTCGGAATCCTCATAGCGCACGTTGAAATTAAGTCCCGAATACAGACCGCCGCCGATTTTCAACCCTTGCTTTGCATACTCGATGGCCGGTGCCACTCTTGCTATTGAGAACATATACGAGTTATTTTTGGGCAACATCACCAATACTTCGATGTCTTCATTCACGGCTGCACTTGTCCGGCCAGGTAACAACCCCAGCCAAAGGTACAAACACAATGAAATAAAATATTGCATGATGCAACTTTAAAAGTTCTGCTTTGCCTGTAATCAGTAATAATGCAATATTGGATAGATTCTATCCTCTCTATAACTCTCTCCAAGTCAACTGCGTCCCCGGAGACGCGGAGCGCGCAGGTAAATTGCAAATGTGGAGTTCTCCAACCATAAAAAATCTAAATTGAATAGCCTTTTTCTTTGAATTAATGAAATAAAATGTCTAAATGTATGAAGTGTATGATCCTGCACAGAGAGTCTCCTGCAACCTTCTCAACTGATGGAAGAATCACCTCAGTTTCCCTAACTAATTCTCCCGTTTCCCTGGTCAATCCTCTTGTTTAAATATGGTAACTGCCCAGACAGCTACCACACATGCTGGCCGAGGGGAGGAATTTTGAAGAATCTTTTCATTATTATTCCTGCGTCAGCCCTGTACGATACACCTCTTTCTTAAAGCTACAGGTCCCTATTTTTGTCTCCATTTAATATATAATTTTTTTTTTACAGAGAAAGTAGAGTTTTTCTGCGTTCCACTGTACTTAGGCTGTACTTGGATTTACATACACCGAATGCACTGGGATGCATTGCCTCATACAAACAATGGTGTGGTCTAAACAGAGACATTTAAATAATTGTAGGCAAGGTTTCAAGAAAAGGTTTCAAGAAAAGGTTTCAAGAGAAGGTTTTCTTTGCTATCGATGCATACTGCACAATCATAGGGCTACTGTTCGTCTAATTCATTTTGCTTATAGAAACCCCACTAAACATATCCAGGGAGTGTTCCAAAGTGAACGACTCCGTGAATGATCACCCTCTAGGGCTGCGTGAGAATCCCCTGCATGGGAGACAGAGAAACACTGCTCTAGACTGACACCTAGTGGTCTACAGCCGATATGGACTATTCTACATTAAAGCTGGACTGTAGGACTATTGATCACGGGTTTAGATAAACAGTACCAGTCAAAGGTTTGGACACACCTACTTATTCAAGGGTTTTTCTTAATTTTTTACTATTTTCTACATTGTAGAATAATAGTGAAGACATCAAAATATCAAAACACATATGGAATCATGTAAAAAATAAAAAATAAAATAAAAAATTGATTTTATTTTACAAAATCATACATATTGTAAATTGGTTGTGCTATAAGGTGAATGCACCAATTTGTATGTCGCTCTGGATAAGAGCGTCTGCTAAATGATTAAAATGTAAATGTAAATGTAACCAAAAAATGTTTAAACAAATCTAAATATATTTTATATTTGAGATTCTTCAAATGGCCACCCTTTGCCTTGATGATAGCTTTGCACACTCTTGGCATACTCTCAACCAGCTTCACCTGGAATGCATTTCAATTAACAGGTGTGCCTTCTTAAAAGTGAATTGGTGGAATTTCTTTCCTTCTTAATGCGTTTGAGACAATCAGTTGTGTTGTGACAAGGTAGGGGTGGTATACAGAAGATAGCCCTATTTGGTAAAAGACCAAGTCCATATTATGTCCCATGGGGCGGTGCACAATTGGCCCAGCGTCGTCCAGGGTAGGGGAGGGAATGGCCGGCAGGGATGTAGCTCAGTTGGAGCATGGCATTTGCAACGCCAGGGTTGTGGATTCGATTCCCACGGGGGGCCAGTATGAAAAAAATAATAATAATAAAAATAAAATAAAAAATTGTATGACTTCACTAACTGTAAGTCGCTCTGGATAAGAGCGTCTGCTAAATGACTAAAATGTAAATGTAAATGTAATGTTAAGAACAGCTCAAATAAGCAAAGAGAAATGACAGTCCGTCATTACTTTAAGGCATGAATAGCCTTGGTTTCTCAAATGACTGCCTCGCCTGGTTCACCAACTACTTCTCAGATAGAGTTCAATGTGTCAAATCGGAGGGCCTGTTGTCTGGACCTATGGCAGTCTCTATGGGGGTGCCACAGGTTTCAATTCTTGGGCCGACTCTTTTCTCTGTTTATATCAATGACGTCGCTCTTGCTGCTGGTGACTCTCAGATCCACCTCTACGCAGACGACACCATTTTGTAAACATCTGGCCCTTCATTGGACACTGTGTTAACAAACCTCCAAACGAGCTTCAATGCCTTACAACACTCCTTCAGTAGCCTCCAACTGCTCTTAAACACTAGTAAAACTAAATGCATGCTCTTCAACCGAACGCTGCTTGCACCCGCCCACCCGACTAGAATCACTACTCTCGACGGGTCTGACCTAGAGTATGTGGACAACTACAAATATCTAGGTGTCTGGTTAGACTGTAAACTCTCCATCCAGACTCACATTAAGAATCTCCAATCCAAAGTTAAATCTAGAATCGGTTTCCCTATTTCGCAACAAAGCCTCCTTCACTCATGCTGCCAAACATGCCCTCGTAAAACTGACTATCCTACCGATCCTTGACTTCGGCGATGTCATTTACAAAATAGCCTCCAACACTCTACTCAGCAAATTGGATGTAGTCTATCACAGTGCCATCCGTTTTGTCTCCAAAGCCCCATATAATACCCACCACTGTGACCTGTACGCTCTTGTTGGCTGGTCCTCACTACATATTCGTCGCCAAACCCACTGGCTCCAGGCCATCTATAAATCACTGCTAGGCAAATCCCCGCCTTATCTTAGCTCATTGGTCACCATAGCAACACCCACCCGTAGTCTGCGCTCCAGCAGGTATATCTCACTGGTCATCCCCAAAGCCAACACCTCCTTTGGCCGCAATTCCTTCCAGTTCTCTGCTGCCAATGACTGGAACAAATTGCAAAAATCTCTGAAGCTGGAGACACTTATCTCCCTCACTAACTTTAAGCATCAGTTGTCAGAGCACCTTACCGATCACTGCACCTGTACACAGCCCATCTGAAATTAGCCCGCCCAACTACCTCATCCCTATATTGTTATTTATTTTGCTCATTTGTACCCCAGTATCTCTATTTGCACATCATCTCTTGCACATCTATCATTCCAGTGTTAATACTAATTGTAATTATTTTGCACTATAGCCTATTTATTGCCTTACCTCCATAACTTGCTACATTTGCACACACTGTATATATATGTATTTCTGTTGTATTTTTGACTTTGTTTTGTTTTACCCCATATGTAACTCTGTGTTGTTGTTTTTATCGCACTGCTTTGCTTTATCTTGGCCAGGTCGCAGTTGTAAATGAGAACTTGTTCTCAACTGGTTTACCTGGTTAAATAAAGGTGAAATAAATAAAATAAAAAAATAAAAAATGAAGGTCAGTCAATCCAGAAAATTTGAAGATCTTTGAAAGTTTCTTCAAGTAACAGACACATTTCAACATCAACTGTTCAGAGAAGACTGCGTGAATCAGGCCTTCATGGTCGAATTGCTGCAAAGAAACCACTACTGAAGGACACCAATAAGAAAAATATACTTGCTTGGGCCAAGAAACACGAGCAATGGACATTAGACCAGTGGAAATCTGTCCTTTGATCTGATGTGTCCATATTTGAGATTTTTGGTTCCAACCGCTGTCTTTGTGAGAAGCAGAGTAGGTGAACGGATGATCTCTGCATGTGTGGTTCCCACCATGAAGCATGGAGGAGGTGTTATGGTGTGGGGGTGCTTTGCTGGTGACACTGTCTGTGATATATTTAGAATTCAAGGCACACTTAACCAGCATGGCTACCATAGCATTCTGCAGCGAAACGCCATCCCATCTGGTTTGCGCTTAGTGGGACTATCATTTGTTTTTCAACAGGACAATGACCCAAAATACACCTCCAGGCTGTGTAAGGGCTATTTGACCAAGAAGGAGAGTGATGGAGTGCTGCATCAGATGACCTGGCCTCCACAATCACCCGACCTCAACCCAATTGAGATGGTTTGGGATGAGTTGGACTGCAGAGTGAAGGAAAAGCAGCCAACAAGTGCTCAGCATATGTGGGAACTTGTTACAGGAGGGGGTCGTTGTTCTGGAGCTACCCACTAGGTGTCATCCTCCGACAACCTTAGGCACCTCCTCACTCACAGTCTGGACTAATCAGTATCCTATTGGTGTCACCTGTGTCTACCTGTTCACCTGTGTATTTATACCCTCACGTCCCTGTGTTCCCTTGCTCAGTTTTCTCTGCTAGTTTCTCTATGTCCAGCAGTACTACTCAGTGTCTGATCGGAGATCTATGTACAGGTACTTGAGAAGTGTTCTCCCTGTTTCTTTATTATTTCAGTCGTAGTTACTATTTTGTATTTTGGCTGTCAGCCTGTTTTTGGAGACTTATTTGCTCCACCTTTCTTTTATCGTGTTAAGTCCGTTGTTTTGTATCCTGGTTTTGGGACCACCAGTAAAGATCCTTGTTTCACTGCACCTGGGTCACACCTCACACCAACCCTTACAGAAAACAGAGCCAATATGGACCCAGCGGAGGCAGCACAGTATCAGAGCTCATTGGCAACGCAGGGAGCCATGCTGAACCAGCACGATCGCAGCCTGCAGCAGATCACCGAGAATCTCTGCCAGCTGACAATCACCGTGCAGAGACGGGTGGACACCCGACCAGCCCTCGGCAGCCGGCGGAGCAGAAGCCACAGCAGCGGCGTCTCCAGTCTCGCCTGCGACATCGCGGGAACCCCGCCTACCACCTCCGGAGAGGTATGACGGATGTCCAGAGGGCTGCAGGGAATTCCTCACCCAGTATTCAGCCTACAACTCTCCTCAGACTCCTACCAATTAACCTGGGAGCTACGCAAGGTGTTCGACACCTCTTGGGTGGTGTCGGGCACGAGGCCGCGAGGCGGCTCACGGCCTGTCGGCAGGGTGAAAGTTCAGTGGCGTTCGACCCCGGTGGCGTTCGAGGTAAGGGATAGCTGTACTTGACAGTGATCTGATTTAGCCCACGGTAATCAATGCACGGGCGTAACCCACCATCCTTCTTCTTCACGAAAAATAAACTTGAGGAAACAGGTGAAGTGGAAGGCCGAATGTATCCCTGTCTCAGAGATTCGGAGACATATGTTTCCATAGCCGCCTTCTCCTCCTGTGACAGAGGATACACGTGACTCCGGGGAAGTGCAGCACCTACCTGGAGATTTATCGCACAATCCCACGGACGATGGGGTGGTAATTTAGTCGCCCTCTTCTTACTGAAGGCGAGAGCCAAATCAGCATACTCAGAAGGAATGTGCATAGTGGAGACCTGGTTTGGACTCTCCACCGTAGTAGCCCCCAAGGAAACCCCTACACACCTCCCTGAGCACTGACTGGACCATCCATTGAGAGCCCTCTGTTGCCAGGAAATAGTGGGATCATGAGTGGATAACCAGGGATGTCCCAACACCACAGAAAACGCAGGAGAATCAATCAGATAGAGACTAATCCTCTCCTCATGACCCTCCTGCGTCCTCATAGAGAGTGGTGCGGTAACCTCCCTGAGTAGACCTGACCCTAGCGGGCGACTATCTAATGTGTGGACAGGGAAGGGCACCTTAACACGAACAGTAGGAATCCCTAACCTATGAGAATATTGTTGATCAATAAAATTCCCAGCTGCGCCTGAATCTACTAGCGCCTTATGCTGGGAATGAGGAGAAATCTCCGGAAACACAACCTCTATACACAATTGACCAACAGGGAGCTCTGGTTGAGTCGGGTGCCTACTCACCTGAGATGGTCGACCAGTGCTCTGCCTACTGCCTCGACTCCCTGGGGACCCTCCCCAGCACCAGCCCGCAGTGTGTCATCTGCGGCCACAGTTGGTGCAGGGGACGGCCCCTCTCCTGGTCTCCCTAAGTGCAGCACCTCCGTGCTCCATGGGGGTAGAGTCGGAGGTGCTGGGGGATGGAATGAATGGGCCCCGATCAGAACGTCCGCGGGTCTCCAACAGGTTATCCAGCCTGATGGACATCTCCACCAGTTGGTCCAGGTTGAGATTGGTATCCCTGCAGGCCAGTTCCTGCCAAACGTCCTCCCTTAGGCTGCACCTGTCACGGTTCCCTCAGACAGAACCCAGAAGCAGACCAGGACAAGGAGAGTTGAACGAAGGTGAGGGTTTATTACAGATTCAACAAAGGTGCAGGATAATCCAGGGAACAGAGCGGGCGGCGTGGATGAGTTGTTGAGGGTGCAGTTGTTGGTCCAATGATGGCTCGGCAGCCGCCGACCATCAGGCAGAGGTAGGGTGAGGGTTCGGACGAGTGACTGGAGATGGAACAAAAACGGAGGTAAGTCAACAATAAACCAACAAGGTACAAAACAACAAAACTAACGCTAGAAGCTCTAGGACTGATACTCTGATAAACCTACTGTTCATGGCTAACGATCCGGCAGGAACTGGATGTTTGGCCAGAGCCTAAGAAGGGTGATGATCAGGACCAGGTGTGCAGATTGCTGATGGGATGCAGGTGCGGAAAACAAGAGAGCTCCCCGGAGCGTTCCCGAACCCTCGGGAAACTGGAGATCACGAACAGGAAAAACTAGTCACCAGACAGGACCCGACTCAGACTGCCGGGATCGTTACAGTACCCCCCCTCCGGCCAGAACGCCACCGGGCGGACCTCCCGGAGCGCCAGGATGGAGGCGGTAGAAATCACTGATGAGGTCAGCATCTAGGACCTGTCGCCGCGGAATCCAACTCCTCTCTTCAGGACCATACCCCTCCCAGTCCACGAGATACTGGAAACCCCGGCCCCGCCGTCTGGAATCCATGATGCGACGCACCGTGTAGGCAGGACCACCTCCGATCATCCGAGGAGGAGGAGGAGGAGGCGGAGGAGGCAACAGAGGACTGAGGAAGACAGGCTTGAGGCAGGAGACATGAAAGGTGGGATGGACTCTGAGCGTCCTCGGTAGTTTGAGTCGAACTGCCACTGGATTGATCACCTTCTCCACCACAAACGGACCAATGAACTTCGGTAACAACTTCCTAGACTCAGTCCGTAAAGGAAGATCCCGTGTGGCCAACCAGACCCTATCTCCGATGGTGTAGGTGGGAGCGGGGATCCGGCGACGATTCGCCTGGAGCTGATACCGGTCCGAAACTCTAAGGAGTGCCTTTCTGGCCCGATGCCAGGTCCGGTGGCAGCAGCGAATATGGGCCTGAACAGAAGGCACTGAGAGCTCCTTCTCCTGAGAAGGGAACAAGGGAGGTTGGTAGCCATACAGGCACTGGAAGGGAGACATCCCAGTGGCAGATGTAGGGAGAGTATTGTGGGCATACTCAACCCAAGGCAACTGAGAGACCCAGGAGGTGGGGTTGGAAGAGACCAGACAGCGTAGCGTGGATTCCATCTTCTGGTTGGCTCTCTCCGCCTGACCATTGGATTGGGGGTGAAAACCAGATGTGAGACTGACTGTAGCTCCAATGGCCAAACAGAAGGACTTCCAGACAGCAGAGGTAAACTGAGGGCCACGGTCGGAAACGATATCACTGGGCAAACCGTGGACCCTGAAAACCTCCCTCACCAGGATCTCGGACGTCTCCGAGGCAGAGGGAAGCTTGGCAATAGGCACAAAGTGGGCGAACTTGCTGAATCTGTCCACGATAGTCAGAACGACCGTGTTCCCCTCAGAAGCGGGCAACCCAGTGACGAAGTCCAGGGCCAGATGCGACCATGGTCGCGGGGAATAGGAAGGGGGTGAAGTAGTCCAGAGCTGGGCCGATTGGTACTCTTATTCTGCGCACACACTGGACAGGCAGCAACAAAACCCCGAGTATCCTCGGCCATGGCAGGCCACCAAAAACGTCTGCGAAGAAACGCCATTGTCCGAGCCACGCCAGGGTGACAAGCCATCTTACTGGCGTGGGACCATTTGAGGACAGCAGGACGAACCGACTCAGGCACAAACAACCGACCGGGTGGACCGTTACCGGGACCGGGCTGAGTCCGAAGGGCCGCCAGCACCTCCTCCTCAATCTTCCACATAACTGCTCCCACGACGCAGTTCCGGGGGAGAATTGTCTCGGTCTTGGACCCACTCTCCTCCGTCTTGGAGAACATCCGGGACAAGGCGTCCGCCTTGCCGTTCTTAGATCCAGGTCGGAACGTCAGGACAAACTTGAATCGTCCGAAAAACAACGCCCACCTGGCCTGACGGGAGTTGAGACGTTTAGCCGATTGCACGTAAGCAAGATTCTTGTGGTCAGTCCAGACAATAAACGGTTGCTCCGCCCCCTCCAACCAGTGGCGCCACTCCTCCAAGGCAAGTTTCACCGCGAGAAGCTCCCGGTTACCCACATCGTAATTCCTCTCCGCAGGCGAAAGGCGACGAGAGTAGTAGGCGCAGGGATGGAGTTTACTGTCCGTGGAGCATCGCTGCGACAGGATGGCGCCAACTCCCACATCAGACGCGTCCCACTTCAACGACGAACTGACGGGCCGTGTCCGGTTGAGAGAGAATCGGTGCGTTGGTGAATCGCCTCTTCAAATCCAGAAACGCTCGATCCGCCTCCGGGATTCCACTTGAAGGTCCTGATACTGGAAGTCAAGGCAGTTAATGGAGCGGCCACACGGCTGTAATCCCGGATGAATCTGCGGTAGAAATTCGCAAACCCCAAAAATCTCTGGAGCTGCAATCTCGTACCGGGCTGGGCCCATTCCAGAACCGCTCTAACCTTCTCCTGGTCCATCCTAATCTCTCCCCTGGAGATGATGTACCCGAGAAAGGATGTCGTGTGGGCGTGAAACTCGCACTTCTCGGCCTTCACGAACAGGCGATTCTCCAACAATCGCTGCAGAACCTGCCGGACATGCTGGACGTGGTCGGAAGGTTCCTTCGAGAAGATCAGAATGTCATCCAGGTAAACAAACACAAAGAGACCGATCATATCTCTCAGGACGTCGTTCACCATACTCTGGAATACCGCTGGAGCATTGGTCAGTCCAAACGGCATCACCTGATACTCGAAGTGACCCATCGGTGTATTGAAACCCGTCAACCACTCGTCCCCCTCTCTGATCCGGACCAGGTGATACGCATTGCGTGAGGTCTAGCTTGGTGAACACCGTAGCACCCTGTAAGGAGTCGAAGGCAGAACTCATCAAGGGCAGGGGATACTTGTTCTTGACCGTGATGTCATTCAACCCCCGATAATCAATACACGGTCGAAGAGAGCCATCCTTCTTACCCACAAAGAAGAATCCTGCCCCCAGGGGTGATGACGAGGGACGAACGAGACCAGCAGCTAGGGACTCCTTGATGTAGGTCTCCAACGCCTCACGTTCAGGTCGGGAGATACTGTATAACCTTCCCTTGGGGTAGACAGCTCCAGGAACCAGGTTGATGGCACAATCATATGGTCGGTGGGGAGGGGAGTGACAGAGCCTTCTGCTTACTGAAAACTTCCCCAAATCGTGATATGTCTCGGGAACCAGGGACAAATCTGGGGGGTTTAGCCTCAATCACCTGACTGGGAACCGAATGGGGGGCAGGCAGTCTTGAGACAGTTAGCATGACAATCAAGGCTCCAACTTCGTTACCTTGCCCGTCACCCAATCGAACGTGGGATTGTGTTCCTTCAGCCAGGGGTATCCAAGGACCAGAGGAACATGGGAAGACGGCAGAATGAAGAATGAAATCATCTCAGAATGATTCCCCGACAACCGCATCTTAACCGGTTCAGTCCTCATCGTGATACGTGCCAGACTACTGCCGTTCAGAGTGGTCGCTTCAATGGCTTCCGGCAATTGCTCCTTGGAAAGCCCCAGCTGTTCCACCAACTCGGCATCAAGAAAGCTTCCACCGGCACCTGAATCGATAAAAGCGTTAAGCGCTAAGCTCTGATTCCTGTTCACAAGGGTAGCCGGAAACGGGTCTGACAGAGGTACTGAGAGGTTGAAACTGGCTCGCTAAAAGTCCTCCCAACTTTAGCGAGCCGGGCAGTTTGACGACCGCCGGGAACAAGTGGAGATGTAATGTCCCGAGCTACCACAGTAGAGGCAGCAGTTGGTCTTACGTCTATGTTGACGCTCCTCCTTGGTTAACCCGTGCCGCCCCACTTGCATGGGTTCAGAATCGGGAGAGAGGACCTCTCCACTAATCCATTGTGGTGGAGAATGATCGACGTGTTCTGGTCCACCACCCGACCCGACTGGGAACTGAGAAGCTGATCGATTGGACGGACCCCATTGCTTCTCCCTCCTTCGGCTCTCGGACTCGATTATCCACCCGAATAGACAAGGCTACCAAGCTGTCCAGGTCACTAGGCTCCGGATAGGAGATCAACTCATCCTTGAGCTGCTCCGACAGACCCTGGTAAAAGGCCGCTTGCAGAGACTCCTCGTTCCACCCACTCTCCACCGCCAACGTCTTGAACTCGATCACGAAGTCGGCCACGCTGCGAGTTCCTTGGTGAAGCGAAAACAGGCGCCTAGCTGCGTCCCTTCCTCGGACGGAATGGTCGAAGAGCTTCCTCATCTCGGCCGTGAACCCCTGGTATGAAGCCATGCAGGGGTCTTGTCGTTCCCAAACGGCTGAAGCCCACTCCAGCGCTCGACCACGCAGCAACGCAATCACAAAGGCTATTCTAGCCTTGTCTGTGGCATAAGAGTAGGGCTGTAGATCGAACACTAATCCACACTGCATAAGGAAGGAACGGCATCTTCCCAGCTCCCCCTCATATCTATCCGGCGTCGGAACCTCGGGCTCACGGAAGGACACAGCTCCAGAAGCGGCAGGCGAGATGGGTGAAACCGGTAGTGGATCCTCCACCGGAAACTTGCGTTGGTTCTGGACCTCCGTCAGACCGGTAGAAAGGTTCCGAACTGACAACGCGATCTCCTGTAGTACCGTGCTATGATGGCCCAACATCTTCTCCTGATGGGTAATGGCATGGCGAACAGAGTCCAGGTCCGCTGGGTTCATTACTGGCCGGATCGTTCTGTCACGGTTCCCTCAGACAGAACCCAGAAGCAGACCAGGACAAGGAGAGTTGAACGAAGGTGAGGGTTTATTACAGATTCAACAAAGGTGCAGGATAATCCAGGGAACAGAGCGGGCGGCGTGGATGAGTTGTTGAGGGTGCAGTTGTTGGTCCAATGATGGCTCGGCAGCCGCCGACCATCAGGCAGAGGTAGGGTGAGGGTTCCGGACGAGTGACTGGAGATGGAACAAAAACGGAGGTAAGTCAACAATAAACCAACAAGGTACAAAACAACAAAACTAACGCTAGAAGCTCTAGGACTGATACTCTGATAAACCTACTGTTCATGGCTAACGATCCGGCAGGAACTGGATGTTTGGCCAGAGCCTAAGAAGGGTGATGATCAGGACCAGGTGTGCAGATTGCTGATGGGATGCAGGTGCGGAAAACAAGAGAGCTCCCCGGAGCGTTCCCGAACCCTCGGGAAACTGGAGATCACGAACAGGAAAAACTAGTCACCAGACAGGACCCGACTCAGACTGCCGGGATCGTTACAGCACCGATAGTGGTCGATCAGGGCCCTCTCATTCCATCCGGCGCTGGCTGCCAACGTCCTGAACTCCAGTGCAAAATCCTGGGCGCTCCTCCTCTCCTGTCGTAGGTGGAACAGACGCTCGCCCGCCGCTCTCCCCTCCGGTGGATGATCAAATACCGCCCGGAAGCAGTGGGTGAAATCCTCGTAGCGGACCGATGCCGCGTCAATTCCTCCCCACTCGGCGTTGGCCCACTCGAGCGCCTTCCCCGACAGACAGGAGATGAGGGCGGACACGCTCTCGTATCCCGAGGGCGCCGGGTGAATGGTTGCCAGGTAGAGCTCTACCTGGAGAAGGAAAACCTGACACCCGGCTGGTGTACCGTCAAATGCCCTCGGGAGCGAGAGCCGAATCCCACTGGATCCAGGTGGCGAAGGGGTGGACAGTGGTGTGGGTGGTTGAGTGGTTGGAGGACGTGTAGGAAGGCCACCTCTCTCCCATCGGTCCATAGTATTCATCACCCTCTCCATGGCGGTGCCGAGAGCCTGGATGATACTCTCCTGTCGTTGAAATCGTTCCTCCATCGATTCGGATTGACTGGCTGTACCTGCTGACTCCATAAATGGTGTGTGGTTCTGTCACGAGTGTCAGTGTAATGCGGTGGATCGAAGTCAGGCGCAGGACACAGAACTCGAAGAAACGTACTTTACTGAAAATGAGTAAATAATACAATACAGAAAATATCTCCACACAGGGAGGAACTAACCCGCTCACCAACAACACACGAAATGAAAACAACCACGCACAAAACACATTGGGAGCCACTGGGTTAAATAGGGAAGGCGTGATTATAATAATGGGAAACAGGTGTGTGACATTAGACAACAGGTGCAACATAGAAACATAGAACATAGATCGGCAGCAGCTAGTATTACGGCGACGACGAACGCCGAAGCCTGCCCGAGCAAGGAGGAGGGGCAGCCTCGGCAGAATCCGTGACACTACTGTAATCCTGCACCGCACCTGGGTCACACTTCACAACAACCCTTACAGGAACTCCTTCAAGACGGTTGGAAAAGCATTCCAGGTGACTACCTCATGAAGCTGGTTGAGAGAATGCCAAGAGTGTGCAAAGCTGTCATCAAGGCAAAAGGGTGGCTACTTTGAAGAATCTCAAATATAAAATATATTTTGATTTGTTTAACACTTTTTTTGGTTGCTACATGATTCCATATGTGTTATTTCATAGTTTTGATGTCTTCACTATTCTTCTACAATGTAGAAAATAGTAACAATAAAGAAAATCCCTTGAATGAGTAGGTGTGTCCAAACTTTCGACTGCTACTGTATATTGATATGCCTTTACTGTCCAGACCATTTGAACCAAAGCAGTGTATTTTTTAGTTAGAATAGAGTGCACCTGCGTTGGTCTATTGGGAAACCATGGATGTAATCAATCCTAACTCCAGTGTTGTATTGGATGGATATTCAAACAGCTGAGTACCGAATGTTAGATGTAGAACTAGCAGGGGAGGAGGACCTGGTTTTATTTTTTCATGCCCCATTAAGACGTCAGCTTGCAAATGAGTCACATAACAAGTTCCCTTGACGTACGTGTAACAACCCACACATTCACATCACCTTTAAATGTGCGGCCATTATGGACCACTTGGTTTGTGGCTTGTTGACGTATAGAGCCTACATTCTCCAGAACTCTCATTATAATAATGACAGCGGTTTTTGAGGTAATGTAATGTTCTCTAGTTTGTACTACCCTCTATCCTGATTACACCAATGGGGTGCAATTTGGAGCTGCTATTTGGAGGCACTTGGCAATTAAGAGTCATTCTGCTTAACTAGACACCTTGTTGTTTAATTATACGGAATCCTGTGCTGTAGCTAGGGTTGTGTAGTTAGGTGTAGGTCTCTATGGGGACAGTCACTGAACAACTGACCCCTTCTTAGGTAACTTTCACAGATACTTGGAGACAGAGGTCACTTCATCCTGCAGACACATTATATTCTACCTGCTTGGCTCGGGTCTGGTTGGTGCCCACTGCAGATAGTTTTAGATGTGTGTGTGTGTTGTGTTGTGTTGGGTTGTGGTGTGTGTGTGTGTGTGTGTTGTATAATTGTCCAGGAAGACGACCTGTACAGGCGGGGCGAAGTTGTTGGTTGTGTGTTAGTTAATGTAATAAGGGGTTTATGACAGCAGCTCTTTAAGGGGTCTGGTTTATGACAGCAGCTCTTTAAGGGGTCTGGTTTATGACAGCAGCTCTTTAAGGGGTCTGGTTTATGACAGCAGCTCTTTAAGGGGTCTGGTTTATGACAGCAGCTCTTTAAGGGGTCTGGTTTATGACAGCAGCTCTTTAAGGGGTCTGGTTTATGACAGCAGCTCTTTAAGGGGTCTGGTTTATGACCGCAGCTCTTTAAGGGGTCTGGTTTATGACAGCAGCTCTTTAAGGGGTCTGGTTTATGACAGCAGCTCTTTAAGGGGTCTGGTTTATGACAGCAGCTCTTTAAGGGGTCTGGTTTATGACAACAGCTCTTTAAGGGGTCTGGTTTATGACAACAGCTCTTTAAGGGGTCTGGTTTATGACAGCAGCTCTTTAAGGGGTCTGGTTTATGACAGCAGCTCTTTAAGGGGTCTGATTTATGACAGCAGCTCTTTAAGGGGTCTGGTTTATGACAGCAGCTCTTTTAAATCTATTAAAGTGGTCATGTAATCAAGGCCATAGTAATCAACGACATAATCAAGGCCATATGTCAGCCCCCCCCTAGACAAAGAGAGCCTGACGCTCATTAACCCTCAACAAACATCAATAAAAAACAAACACTTCCCCACCTTTCATTGAATCAACAAGGACGGATACATACAGCATTTGTTGAAGTTCATGATGGATGTCGTATCAGGGACAGTATGAATAACACTACTGAGGTCATGACGGATGTCGTATCCGGGACAGTGTGAATAACACTACTGAGGTCATGACGGATGTCGTATCCGGGACAGTGTGAATAACACTACTGAGTTCATGATGAATGTCGTATCAGGGACAGTGTGAATAACACTACTGAGTTCATGATGGATGTCGTATCAGGGACAGTGTGAATAACACTACTGAGTTCATGATGGATGTCGTATCAGGGACAGTGTGAATAACACTACTGAGGTCATGATGAATGTCGTATCAGGGACAGTGTGAATAACAGTACTGAGGTCATGATGGATGTCGTATCAGGGACAGTGTGAGTAACACTGCTGAGTTCATTAGAAGGAGTGAATGACAGAGTATGAGAGCTGAGTTCATAGACACACACACACACACACACGCACACACGTACACACACACACACGCACACACGTACACACACACACACACACACACACGTACACACACACACACGCACACACACACGTACACACACACACACGCACACGCACACACACACACACACACGTACACACACACACACGCACACACACGCACATACACACACACACACACACACACACGCACACACACACACACACGCACACACACACACACACGCACACGTTCACATGTCCACTCACACACAGCATGAATTAAGAGCGGAGTTTTCATTAGAGACTGGAACAGTGGAGGATAAAGCCTTATGACTCACTGTGTTGATGGATGGTGTGACAGGGTAGTGGATACAATGATTCTGAAATGTTACTTTTAATCAACTTCACTATTTAACTGTACACACACACACTATACATTAATCTGCATGACAAAACACCCATTCTGAGAATTGGTAGAGCACGGCGCTTTTATCCAAAGCGACTTACAGTCATGTGCGCATACATTTTTACGTATGGGTGGTCCCGGGGATCAAACCCACTACCCTGGCGTTACAAGCGCCATGCTCTACCAATTGAGCTACAGAGGACCACAAATGATTCATTTGTAGATTCTAGAGGTTATTCTGAGACTGCTGCTGTCAAATGATTCATTTGTAGATTCTAGAGGTCATTCTGAGATACGAATAAATAATGAATAAATATGTTAGTCCATCTGAAACATTTTTGCCAGAATTAGAATGTATTTAGTCAGAATTAGAATGTATTTAGTCAGAATTAGAATGTATTTAGTCAGAATTAGAATGTATTTAGTCAGAATTAGAATGTATTTATTCAGAATTAGAATGTATTTAGTCAGAATTAGAATGTATTTAGTCAGAATTAGAATGTATTTAGTCAGAATTAGAATGTATTTAGTCAGAATTAGAATGTATTTAGTCAGAATTAGAATCTATTTAGTCAGAATTAGAATCTATTTAGTCAGAATTAGAATCTATTTAGTCAGAATTAGAATGTATTTAGTCAGAATTAGAATGTATTTAGTCTTGCCCACATGAAGTACTTTCTGTAAGGTAACAAGGTCAGATTGCAGCTCTAACATAGCCCGGTCTACAGTTGGGGCAATTGGACGTTAGTTATCTAAGTCAGAAGGATCTCCTCCTTAATGTAGGGGGGAGGACGTGTGCCGCTTTCAAGATCTTAGGGATAACACCAGAAACAATTTTCAAGTTAAAGATAAGGGTCAGTGGTGCAGAGAGCTGCAGTGAGAAGGGATCAAGTGAATCAGCACTTAGTACATCATAGATATCAAGGGGTTATAAATGAAAATAAAGTATGTGAGTCTGTTAGTGCATCATTCTCTACGATCTGTTCTGAGGTGATTAAAGGACTCCCTCTAGTGGGACTAGATGAGTTTTCAGAGACTATCCTTTTAAACAGGTGGCCAGCTGAAGCAAAATGGTTGTTAAAAGCATCATCAATTTCCATTTAGTCTAGTATGGGACCAGAGGCTGTCAAAACCTTCTGGGGAAACGAAGGGGGTGAAGTTTTGTTTAAAATATTTGATCACTTTCTGGAAGTTGGCTGGATTACCGCCAGTCAGTCTTAAACCCAAGCAAAATGTATTTTTCGAAATAATGCAAGAGTGAGATTTAGGTAGTTTAACATCTCTTATGTGCTCTGAGCAACGGGACAATTATCACTGAACTCATTAGCAAATATCCCATTGCTTGTAAACTTATGAAGGGTATTTGTTAGAATAATATCTAAAAGGGTAGATTTTTCAGGATTTTTAAAGTTGGGGCGAGTTGGTTTAGTTATCAGCTGAGTTAGATTTAGCTCAGTACAAATATCTTTCAGCCCATATACAGGCATCAACCAATGTAGATTATAGATCCCCCTCTATTAATAATTTGGATTTGCTAAAAGCACATATGGAGGCAGAGGGAGGGCGAGATATTAGTGTCAGATATACAAGTCCCGCATTTAGGACTAGACATTCAAATTGCTTAGGGACAGAGGTGGTAATGGATACAGAAACATTTACAGTAAGTTGATCTTTATATATATATGGGGGGGGGCTAAACGGACATATGGAATTGTTTTAAGATGGTTATACTATGGATCATTTAGATATTTCATATAGAATTTGGCCTTTACTACTATAACCCAGAAAGACGCATTGAATAACACATTCATAAATGGCAAAAAAGACAGTCAAAAAAATAAATCATAAGAAACAAGGTTTTCAAGTGTTTGTCCTATATCTAAGAGATATAAGTATTTTTCTACATTTTTTAAAACACATATTTAACCCCTTTTAAGGGTAGGCACAAAACTACATTCATACTTCCTTTCATCTTTTAAACCGGTACCGGTTACCTCCAGACCAGTCCTGTGGGGGTTGTAAACTGAGAATTTGTGCGAATCTCCCCTTTCCACAGTGGGGGTCACATCAGTGTGTAGCCCAAACGGTTCGGACGCTACAAACAGAAGTTGGCACATCGACGGTACCGACTTCAGACGAGTCCCCTGACACTTGTGAGCAAAGCAGAGACCACTATCGTGTTCGTGAGAGTCTCCCATCGAGTGGTCATAATAGTTTTATAGGTCAAACCGTTCGGATGCTACAGACGTTTTCATGAGAAGACCGATTTTCGGGATGTCTCACGGTCTGACAAACACAGCTGTAGCTCAGCCACCTTTCGGCTGATGTGGTGGATTGACAGATTTTTGATGGGGATTTTTTGTAGTAGGTCTTCGATATTAGCACTCAGCATCCTAGCTCCTCTCCTGTTCGGGTTACAAGCCCTGTCATAATTGGATGAATTGCACCTTTTCCCATGCACTAAACAACCTTGCGTTCTGCACGTGATATTTTACAAGAAAAAAAAAAACTCAGCTGCTGCTCCTCAGATCTCTCTCCCCCTCCCTTCATATTAATTCTCCCTTACCTCAGATCTCTCTCCCCCTCCCTTCATATTAATTATCCCTTACCTCAGATCTCTCTCCTCCCTTCACATTAATTATTGCTTACCTCAGATCTCTCTCCCCTCCCTTCACATTAATTCTCCCTTACCTCAGATCTCTCTCCCCCTCCCTTCACATTAATTCTCCCTTACCTCAGATCTCTCTCCCCCTCCCTTCACATTAATTCTCCCTTACCTCAGATCTCTCTCCCCCTCCCTTCACATGAATTCTCCCTTACCTCAGATCTCTCTCCCCTCCCTTCACATTAATTCTCCCTTATTTTTCTATAAGGATATTGCAGTATTAAAAACATTAGCAGTCTTGAGTTACAGACAGCATAAAACCAAGAAAGATTTACACAAATGATGTCTTATATAGATTCCACACAGGCTACCGGTACACTGATTCCACACCAGTGAGTTTGTAAAATACATGCAGGAAATATCCAAAAGCAGACATGTCAAATATATTTATTGTATTGTTAGTTTAAATCACCACAGGTTTTTTATTTCAGTTGTTCCGAAATGTAGACTAAGGTTTTAAAAAGGTGAGTAGCCTAAAGTGGGAAGAGCCTAGCTGAGTAGCCTAAAGTGGGAGGAGCCTAGCTGAGTAGCCTAAAGTGGGAGGAGCCTAGGTGAGTAGCCTAAAGTGGGAGGAGCCCAGGTCAGTAGCCTAAAGTGGGAGGAGCCCAGGTGAGTAGCCTAAAGTGGGAGGAGCCCAGGTCAGTAGCCTAAAGTGGGAGGAGCCCAGGTGAGTAGCCTAAAGTGGGAGCAGCCTAGGTGAGTAGTATAAAGCACAAGGCTTTTCCGAAAGTGTTTTGTGTTTGTAAAGTAACAGTAGGTCCTCTGGTCCTCTGTAGCTCAGCTGGTAGAGCACGGCGCTTATAACGCCAAGGTAGTGGGTTCGATCCCCGGGACCACCCATACACAAAATAAATGTATGCACGCATGACTGTATGCACGCATGACGTCAGCCTGGTCCGGCCCGTTCCTGCTCCCCGCACCAAGCCTGTGCTGCGCTTCGTCAGCCCGGTTCGGCCCGTCCCTGCTCCCCGCACCAAGCCTGTGGTGTGCTTCGTCAGCCCGGTCCGGCCCGTTCCTGCTCCCCGCACCAAGCCTGTGGTGCGCGTCGTCAGTCCGGCACAGTCCGTGCCTGGGTCACCGGTGCCTAGTCAGGTACCGGTCAGCTGCTCCACACCGGAGCCTAAGCAATCCGCTCCACCGATGTCCAGTCCAGCTCCAGCTAGCGGGGCCAGACCGGACCAGGGGCGCTACGGGGGGATTGTTGGAGAGTGGTGGTCAAGCCCGGAGCCAGAACCGCCTCCGAGGCGGAATGCCCACCCGGCCCTCCCCTGTTCGGGTTATGTTTGGCGCGGTCGCAGTCCACGCCTTTGGGGGGGGGGGGTACTGTCACGCCCTGGCTCTGGGACTCTGTTATGTTGAGCCAGGGTGTGTCGTTTCTATGTGTTTTGTGTTCTAGGTTCATATTCTAGCTCATGTGTTTCTGTGTTGGCCGGGGTGGTTCTCAATCAGAGGCAACGAGTATCAGCTGTTGCTTGTTGTCTCTGATTGGAAACCATACTTAGGCAGCCTGTTTTCCACAGTGTTTTGTGGGATCTTGTTCCGTGTATGGTTTGTGTCTGTTACCTAGGACTTCACGTATCGTTTTGTTGTTTTGTTTCGTGTGGTGAATCAAATAAAAGTATGTTCACTCATCACGCTGCGCATTGGTCCACTTCCTCCAACGATCGTGACACTCTCTCTCTCTCACTCGCTCTCAATTCAATTTCAATTTAAGGGCTTTATTTGCATGGGAAACATATGTTAACATTGCCAAAGCAAGTGAAATAGAAAATAAACAAAAGTGAAATAAACAATATAAAATTAACAGTAAACATTACACTCACAAAAGTTCCAAAAGAATAAAGACATTTCAAATGTCATTATGTCTATGTAATCTGAGGGAAATGTGTGTCTCTAATGGTCATTCATTTGGCAGGAGGTTAGGAAGTGCAGCTCAGTTTCCACCTCATAGTCCCCTGTAGCTCAGTTGGTAGAGCATGGCACTTGCAACACCAGCGTTGTGGGTTTGTTTCCCACGGGGGGCCAGTATGAAAATGTATGCACTCACTAACTGTAAGTCACTCTGGATAAGAGTGTCTGCTAAATGACTAAAATGTAAAAATGTAAATTTTGTGGGCAGTGTGCACATTGCCTTTCTTCTCTTGAGAGCCAGGTCTGCCTACGGCAGCCTTTCTCAATAGCAAGGCTATGCTCACTGAGTCTGTACATAGTCAAAGATTTCCTTAATTTTGGGTCAGTCACAGTGGTCAGGAATTCTGCCAATGTGTCAAGTAATTATCTTTTTGTTTTCTCATGATTTGGTTGGGTCAAATTGTGTTGCTGTCCTGGGGCTCTGTGGGGTCTGTTTGTGTTTGTGAACAGAGCCCCAGGACCAGCTTGCTAATGGGACTCTTCTCCATGTTCATCTCTTTGTAGGTGATGGCTTTGTTATGGAAGGTTTGGGAATCGCTTCCTTTTAGGTGGTTGTAGAATTTAACGGTTCTTTTCTGGATTTTGATAATTAGCGGGTATCGGCTTAATTCTGCTCTGCATGTATTATTTGGTGTTTTACGTTGTACACTGAGGATATTTTTGCAGAATTCTGCATGCAGAGTCTCAGTTTGGTGTTTGTCCCATTTTGTGAATTCTTGGTTGGTTAGCGGACCCCAGACCTCACAACCATATAGGGCAAAGGGTTCTATAACTGATTGAAGTATTTTTTTGCCAGATCCTAATTGGTATGTCAAATTTGATGTTCCTTTTGATGGCATAGAAGGCCCTTCTTGCCTTGTCTCTCAGATTGTTCACAGCTTTGTGGAAGTTACCTGTTGCGCTGATGTTTAGGCCGAGGTATGTACAATTTTTTGTGTGCTCTAGGGCAACAATGACTTGATGGAATTTGTATTTGTGTTCCTGGCAACTGGACGTTTTTTGTAACACCGTTATTGTTGTCTTACTGAGATGTACTGTCAGGGCCCAGGTCTGATAGAATCTGTACAGAAGATCTAGGTGCTGCTGTAGGCCCTCCTTGGTTGGGGACAGAAGCACCAGATCATCAGCAAACAGTAGACATTTGACTTCAGTATGGTGAGGCCGGGTGCTGCAGATTGTTCTAGTGCCCTCGCCAATTCGTTGATATATATGTTGAAGAGGGTGGGGCATAAGCTGCATCCCTGTCTCACCCCACAGCCCTGTGGAAAGAAATGTGTGTGTTTTTGTTGCCAATTTTAACCGCACACTTGTTGTTTGTGTACATGGATTTTATAATGTCGGATGTTTTTCCCCCAACACCACTTTGCATCAATTTGTATAGCAGACCCTCATGCCAAATTGAGTCAAAAGCTTTTTTGAAATCAACAAAGCATGAGAAGACTTTGCCTTTGTTTTGGTTTGTTTGTTTGTCAATTATGATGTGCAGGGTGAATACGTGGTCTGTCATTCGGTAATTTGGTAAAATGCCAATTTGACATTTGCTCAGTGTATTTTTGTCACTGAGGAAATGTACGAGTCTGCTGTTAATGATAATGCAGAGGATTTTCCCAAGGTTGCTGTTGACACATATCCCAGGGTAGTGTAGTATATGATGAATGGTGGTCATCATTGCTGTCAACAAAAGAGTCCATCTATGCTGCATCGTGTCAGAAGTTTTTATTCATACCACGAGATTTACAGCATAGGTACAGACCCGCGGTGTCCGGAGGAACGGCTCCCGATTGCCATGGCCGTTCTGCCGTCTCATCGTTTACCCCCTATTTATAAACAATGCAAAAAGAGGAGTGACTCCCCTCTTCTGGCCAATCACCAGTCTCCCCTGGGGCATCACCCTCCCAACGCTACATTTGAACTAAGATCATAAAACAACATTCTTTGTTCCTCCAAAACATTTAACAAAGGCATAATCTTCAGATACGATATTCCCCCCTTTCGAGACTAAACTAAGTCTCGAAAACAAACAGAATAGGATTATGACCAGTAACAATTTATCTTATTGAGTATCCTTAACCTTAAACCCAAAAACATTCTCCTCTAGAATGTACATACCTTTCTATGACATATGAATAACTGTTTATGAAGTGTGAACACATTACTATGAATTATGAATAAATCTTTATGGAGTGTGAGAGCGAAAAACCTGTCCGGCAACCTTTGTTCCAAATCCATCCATCCATCAATCAAGACAGTAAAATTCTCTCACGGTCCCTCTGCCCCAGGCAACCACCGCGGTACTCCAGATAAACTCACAAACCATGTAAATACATTTGAAACTATGATGCAACTAAATACACATGTAAGGCCCTGCAAACAAAATCCTATCCATAAACATCCATTGTACGGCTGGTCAACCCATAGGACCTGAAAGGGAATCTCTCCCTGCCTAAACGTCCTTTCCCTAAACCCCATCGAAATAAACAAAAGCATCTAAGATCCTCATCTGCATTCAATAACATCAAACATCATTCTACTAAAATCAATACCTAAGAATATGACACCATTATGTATTACACATCAAATATGTCTATATTTCATTGCAGACACTGGAATGTAGTCCACTACACTTCATCTCCTCCGTAGTCTCGACTTCCAATGGACTTGTTAATGATGGAATCAGCCACACCCTCCTTGTTTCATCTCCTCCAGTCATATTGTCCCTTCATATTGTCTTTGAGTCACATGTTCCCCAAATGCTTCTGGAATGAAAAGAAAAGAAACGACCAAACAGTATCCTTTGCAAAACAACCACTTTCAAATTAAACCTCAATTTCACCTAAGAATTTAAAAATGATACATAAATGATGCATGAATCACATTATCCATTCCCCCTTTGATTCATAAATCATACTAAAATCATACTAATATTGAAAAACACTTTGAAAAATCATCAAATAATCCAAAATGATATTTATCCATCAGTTCCACTTGTCCATCTTTATCCAGATCAGGAACAGTCAACACCGGCATCTGAGTGTTGTCTCCAGGCATCACTCTCCAACCTATCTCAATCTCATAGCTCTCTCCAAGGTCAGTAACAAATTACAAACATCACAGTGTTATCAAAGCTGAAACTAAAATCTGACCCATCACTGCCCCTACTGGCCTAATTGATCTTGCATCCTCTCAGATCTCCCAAACACATCCCTTATAATGCATCTATAACCCCAGTGATATTATCTGAACTATCTGGACTCAAAGTATAACTAATATTTATCAATATTATCTTCCCAAATGTTACACCATACCATGAATGTAGTCCCCCCTTCTCCCTTAGACTTACCCCTTCAATGATAGGCTTGAAGACTATGACATGTAGCCATGTCTCTTTTCACCCCATTTTCAACCCTAGCTTCAGATTTCTGTGTTGGTACCACTCCTCTTTTAATGGTAAAACCTCATATGGAAGCTTCAACGTTGACCTGTAACAACATCCTATCCCCCATAGGGTAAGAATATACTCTATCATCACAAACCCACCAAATATCTCTAAAATTCCCATAGTCACATTGTCAGTCAAAAGCTAATCTTTTAACCATCAAAGTCCTGCTCTTCTTACTACCTGATATATAAAAAGTAACCTATTATTTGTCATTACTACCCTTAAGGTCATACTTATCCAAGGTTATCCTATACTCATCACCCTCTGATATTCCCATAAACATACCCCTTACCTCATATGTTTTATTAGAACAACAACAACTTTTATCCTCACTGGTTCACCTGAATACTTCAGGTTTCCACTGTTACCTGACTTTACTTTCCATCTAACAATTCCCATAGGGTAATCCATTTACCCAAGAACACTTAAACCCTAGGCTTAAACCACTGTTCTGACAACGACATTATTTTATCGGTCAATGACTGTTGCCGATACCACAGTCATGACAAAGCATAACTCTAACCCATACCTGACAGAGGCCGCGCGACCGTCTAACACGTCTTGGGCTGGCATCCCCAACAGACATCAACCCTCAAGATTCCTCACTGATTCTTACAGAATGAGTTAATCTATCTCTAATTTTCACAACAGAGGAACGAGCAGTACTGATCAGATACCCCCCCTCTGTCATCAAAATCAAAAGACCCCATCCTGCAGCTTCCATGATGAATCTATATTCTCCATTTCAGATTAATCTATATTGTTTCTATCTGTTCTCTTATTTTAACCCCATTCGTACCATAACCTCCTGAATCCCTCTTGCTACCTCTAATTTCAGAAAAGTTGTTGTCATCCTTCCTACATTTGCTATTACCATCGTATCATTAATCCCTTCCCAAAGTTACCATTAACGTTGTTGACTTAGTTGATGAATTAAAACCCTTAATTCCTTCTAGTGGAAAAGCTACCAATATACTCTGTGTATTATTTACTGTTTGAGTGACTATTGTAATAAACTTATCTTTAACTCCCTCTGTGACTGTGGAAAGTTCTACAGACTTCAAATCTTCCATTATAAGCGTCACTTTACGAATTACATAGCCCTTTAACCAATAATTCTTAACCGGAACAAATTTCTATGCTTTCACTAGATAAGTACACATATTCTCCCTAATTATCTCTCTCTCTCTCTCTGTGAAAGAAACGTCATCATCCTAAATGGCATATTATAATTATTATTCTCCTAACCCTAATAACAGTATTTTCCCCCTATAATTGATGCTGGACTCCTATAAACAACCTAGTTTTCCCAAAGCTCTGAACTCTTTACTTGTACTTCCATCCATCACCACTAGTGTCACTTTTTCCCCCTTTCAGTTCTACCTCTAAACTTTAAACCTTTTGATTACACAAAATACACCTATAATGACCTTGATCTCCCTGCTGGAAACTGTAAATATAGATACTCCATCACCCTCAAATCATTCAGCAACACATACTTTCTCAATGCATCTGCTCCTAACCGATCTAAACTCCTACCCTATCTTCCCACTAAACTTTAAAATGTCCTTCCTCACTGTTCTCTCTCTGTCTTACTACTAACTTTGAAACTTAGCTTACTGTCTTAGAGTCCCTTCAACCTAACCTACCCCTAACTTATTTTAATCTAATCTTTTCTCTCATAACATTTAAAACCTTTTCCCCTGATTTATTGACAAAATCTCTTACCACCAAATTTTTTGGAATATGTGATTGGGAAAGTTCCCCACCTGCTTCTGACTCATTACACACAGACTTGGCAAAACGACTAACCACCTTTTAGCCTAGCCTGAAATCCCTTAATGTAAGAATGTAACCCAGAATAACAGTCACCCTATTAAGTTTATTTTCCCAGACAGATTGTCTAATAGGCAATCTAATAGATTATCATCCTTCCTATGATATTATCTTTTTAAGCAAATGATTCCCAAAAACCCTACTTTTAAAATATTCTACCAGACAGTCAGTCGTCTAGTGTACATCTTATTGTACGCTTCAATTTACACCATGCATCTCTTTCCCAACAATGCCATAGGTATATTGTCCTAATATTAGTATGTCTCTTTTACTTCCTCTTTGACTTTTATAGCAGAGCTCAATTGATTCCCTAAGAGTAATTAAACTGTTTTACTACATCAAACCCCCTATCCTACCCTAATTAATTTTACATAGTGAGATGTTTAACCTCTTTAGGCCTAAACCCAAATAAGTTTTTCCCCTATTCACTATCACTTCTAATGGCCGGTTGTTTCAACTGTTAGCTATTTTCTCTTCTCCTCTAATCGAGGCTCTCAGCAATGCACCCCTTTTTCGGATCTTCTAGACACTAACAGGTGCCATTATGTGTCTGTCCAGAAACTGGCTTTGGATATGAATCAACTGGTACCCCCTTGGCTGGTACAATTGCATTATCAATATTGTTCAGTTGAAGCTGTAACAGTGATTGTTGATTTGGTTCACTCTGATTCTTCATAACCAAAACTTATCTTCTCCACCCGTTGTATGATTGAGTTTTCAGAGTTTCTTCTTCTCCAATTCTTGGAATCCTCTCAGCAGTTTTCTTAGTCCTGTTCCTTCTCGTCGTTGACATATCAGTATTCTTCAACCTTAGTTCTAAGTTCTGTCCTCGAAATATCATCTTCCATCATCTTCTTACTTTTCTTCTGTGCCAGTCCTTGTAGGACAAACTCCTCTTGAAAATAAAGCACCTTTAATCTCCAAATCTTCATCGCTTTCTTCATCTTCAACTTCCATCAGAGATCAAATCTCGTGTACCCTTCTTCGTTTCTCTCTTGCCAACTTCCTTCTGATCACAGAGTCATATCCACCCATGACCTCTCTCAATCACTCTCATCTTCATCATCCTCATCTCCTTAAGTTCCCAGACATCCCGGTTTTCCTTCCTTCTGGAGTTTTGAATTCATCTTCATCGTCGTTTCTGCTCGTATTCGTCTTCATCTCTGATGCCATAATCACCATGCTAGATGATCACTGAAAGCTTCCTTCTCGTAAGGTGGGTGTCTTTTTGCTGAATCCGTATGTGAGAAAGGTGTACTAACATCTGCCATTATTCTCTCCTAACACTACCTTAGTTAAATAATTACTATTTTAGTCAATTTTTCCCCTATATCAACCCTTTTAAATTCCTTTATTGTGAACTATGTTATTTTAGACTGTATAGCCTCTGGCTTCCCCCTTAAATTATTAATATAACCTAACAACCCCAACAAAAAAAAAAACAAACAAAAAAAAAAAATCCTTTTTTTTCCAAAAAAAAATAAAAAAATAAATTATGAATATTAAAAAATTCAATTAAATGCCTTATTCAAAAACCATTTAATTAAAAATAAAAAACCACTTAAAAACCCAATTAAAAATTATGAATAATTTAAAACCAATTCTTTATTCATATATCACCAATTTATCAATTAGTGTTGGCTATCTTACCACAACCCATCAAATGCAAGTAAATGAAGTTAGTAAACTTCAGACTAAAATACCCATAAACAAAGCCTTTAACCCCTTGCTCTAACCCCTAATTATCATAAATTTACAGAAGAATCCTCAATCCATCCTTGATTCTCAACACATCTGTAATCAAACCCCAGTGATACAGAGCTTCCAAAATGCAATTTTTAATGAAATAGTATTTGCCAAGCCTATGTAAAATTGTCATAACATCACATATCTTTAAATTGGAAAATGTTGCAACCTAGCCTGATATCTGATCCTCTGCTGCGTCATGTGATGTCACGTCATGTGACGTCACGCCACGCACACGTCAGCCCCTCTCCTCTCTCTCTCGTCTCGCCTCGCCGTTCCATGTTCCTCTCATATTTCAAAAACATAGAAACACACAAGATTTCAGCAGTTTATGCAATTAACCAAGTTATCCACATTCAATATTCAGTCCGTTTTACATTCGCTCTAAGACTTTAACTCAGGACGAATTATAGATCGCTCAAAAACATTTAAAATTTTATTTTCATCCGTCATTTAATTTAATTCAATCTATTATAATCCGTTACCCTATATCTAATTTATAAATTCAATAGGTTACAAAACAAGTTTCATCTTTAACCAATCGCAGTTTAAACTAGAATCATCGTGCTAAAATTTCTCCTCTGTCTATCTATTTTCCTTGCAGGGTAACGCCAAATGGGACCTGTGACCTGTACCCCACCATTTTGTTTTGTAGGCTTAGCCCACCCTCATTTCGTAGTTTTTAGCCCCGTAAAATCAACACGTGTCCTAATCTCGTGTCATAAACTCCCCCTTTCTGTAGTGTAGTGTCGCAAAATTAAACGCATGCGCACAACCATTCAAAAATACCTTTTCCCCGTGAAAGAATGATTCTCTACTCTCTCTCCCCAAACAGAAAGAATAACAGCCAGCTGTAACTTCCCACTTCCCCCTTATAGTCAAACAACATTTAACAGCGCTCACAAAACATACAACCTGACTTACAGACAGTGACAAGTTTAAGAGACTTTAATCCATCGCAATGGAATCTCTAAGGATATCCGTTAGCATGTAGCACACCACACAATTAGCATGTAGCATTAGCATTTAGCTTAGCCCAAGGTACACTGCGACACAAAACACAGTTAGCATTTAGCCTTAAGCATTAACATTAGCATTTAGCCTTAAGCATTAACATTAGCATTTAGCCACGATGTACCACGTGGCCTGAAACAATCCAGCATTAGCTTCAGCCTCCAGCCAACTGCGGCCTACTAGCTATACAAATGAACACCCCGCACCGCGGCCAAATCATCATCATCATCGCAATTATCTCCGTCTAACTTTTTGTTGCCGTAAGTTCTGGATAATCATAGAGAGGTTACCCCATGCATTATAGTTCGTCAACCATACGATGAGTATATAACATGCATATAATTCGTCCAGCTTAATAATTCCCAGAATTAACCTTCCACCACCTAACGCGTTGCAAGGATTTTATGGCCCATTCCTAAAGAATCGCCTCGCCTCGAGGTCTTGTCCAGATTCACGGTGCTCTAACTATGCAGACATCTTCCAACATTTATTCTCTACCAATCCATTGTCACCCGTTACCAATGAAATATACACTTTCAATACTTAAATCCTACCGTTTAATGCTCTACATTCCAATTAACTGCCGTTTTTGATGGAATAAATTTTAGCAGACTCCAGTCGACCAGCAATAACACCACCAAGGCCAGGTCATAATGGAACATCCCCTCAGTGTACACAAGTCATATCCAATCTAACAACCTCCGAAGCGGTAAGAACACTCACCCTTTTCCATGCTTCAGAGAGAGAGTTAGGCCGGCGGTTGACTGAAACAAGGAGGAGACGCAAACCCAGCCCCACGTTGGGCGCCATTATGTCGTATATGATGAATGGTGGCAATTATTGCTGTCAACAAAAAGTCCGCTATGCTGCATCGTGTCAGAAGTTTTTATTCATACCACGAGATTTACAGCATAGGTACAGACCCGCGGTGTCCGGAGAACGGCTCCCCGATTGCCATGGCCGTTCTGCCGTCTCATCGTTTACCCCCTATTTATAAACAATGCAAAAAGAGGAGTGACTCCCCTCTTCTGGCCAATCACCAGTCTCCCCTGGGGCATCACCCTCCCAACGCTACATTTGAACTAAGATCATAAAACAACATTCTTTGTTCCTCCAAAACATTTAACAAAGGCATAATCTTCAGATACGATAGTAGTTATTGGGGTCAAATTTGTGTCCACCTTTGTGGATTGGGGTGATCAGTCCTTAGTTCCAAATATTGGGGAAGATGCCAGAGTTGAGGATGATGTTAAAGAGTTTAAGTATAGCCAATTGGAATTTGTGGTCTGTATATTTTATGATTTAATTCAGGATGCCATCAACACCATAGGCCTTTTTGGGTTGGAGGGTTTGTATTTTGTCCTTTAGTTCATTCAATGTAATTTGAGAATCCAGTGGGTTCTGGTAGTCTTTAATAGTTGATTCCAAGATTTGAATTTGATCATGTATATGTTTTTGCTGTTTGTTCTTTGTTATTGAGCCAAAAAGATTAACTCTTCGTGTTGTTGTTTGTTTAGTGTGTTCCAATTTTCCCAGAAGTGGTTCGATTCTATGGATTCTTCAAATACATTGAGCTGATGTCTGACGTCCAGCTCCTTATTTTTCCGTAGTGTATTTCTGTATTGTTTTAGTGATTCACCATAGTGAAGGCTCAGGTTTTCTGGGTCTCTATGTCATTGGTTGGATAGGTTTCTCAATTTCTTTCTGATCTGAGGGTGTGGGCATGGTTGGTTTGGGGGGTTATTGATTGGATGTGGCTGGTGGTGCTGTGGTCTGGATGTACAGTGCCTTCAGAAAGTATTCAGACTCGTTGACTTTTTCCACATTTTGTTACGTTACAGCCTTATTCTGAAATTGATTAAATAATAAATGTTCCTCATCAATCTACACACAATACCCCATAATGACACAGAGAAAACAGGTTTTTAGAAATGTTTGCAAATGTATTAAAATAAAAAAACGTAAATACCTTATTTACATAAGTATTTAGACCCTTTGCAATGATACTCGAAATTTAGCTCAGGTGCATCCAGTTTCCATTCTTCATCCTTGAAATGTTTCTACAACTTGATTGGACTCCACCTGTGGTAAATTCAATTGATTGGACATGATTTGGAAAGGCACACACTTGTCTATATAAGGTCCCACAATTGACAGTGCATGTCAGAGCAAAAACCAAGTCATGAGGTCGAAGGAATTGTCTGTAGAGCTCCGAGACAGGATTATGTTGAGGGACAGATCTGGGGAAGGGTACCCAAAAATGTCTGCAGCATTGAAGGTCCCCAAGAACACAGTGGCCTCCATCATTCTTAAATGGAAGAAGTTTGGAACCACCAAGACTCTTCCTAGAGCTGGCCGCCCGGCCAAACTCACCAATCGGGGGAGAAGGGCCTTGGTCAGGGAGGTGACCAAGAACCCGATGGTCACTCTGACAGATCTCCAGAGTTTCCTCTGTGGAGAAGGGAGAACCTTCCAGAAGGACAACCATCTCTGCAGAACTCCACCGATCAGGCCTTTATGGTAGAGAGGCAAGACAGAAGCCACTCCTCAGTAAAAGGCACATGACAGCCCGCTTGGAGTTCGCCAAAAGGCACCTAAAGGACTCAGACCATGAGAAACAAGATTCTCTGGTCTGATGAAACTAAGATTGAGCTCTTTGGCCTGAATGCCAAGCAACACGTCTGGAGGAAACCTGGCACCATCCCTACGGTGAAGCATGGTGGTGGCAGCATCATGCTGTGGGGATGTTTTTCAGCAGCAGGGACTGGGAGACTGGTCAGGATCGAGGGAAAGATGAACGGAGCAAAGTACAGAGAGATCCTTGATGAAAACCTGCTCCAGTGCGCTCAGGACCTGAGACTGGGGCGAAGGTTCACCTTCCAACATGAGTGGCTTCGAGACAAGTCTCTGAATGTCCTTGAGTGGCCCAACCAGAGCCCGGACTTGAACCCGATCTAACATCTCTGGAAAGACCTGAAAATAGCTGTGCAGCGAAGCTCCCCATCCAACCTGACAGAGCTTCGGGGGATCGGCAAAGAAGAAAAGGAGAAACTCCCCAAATACAGGTGTGGCTTGTAGCGTCATTAAAAAAAAATATATATATATATATATATATATATATATATTTCACCTTTATTTAACCAGGTAAGCCAGTTGAGAACAAGTTCTCATTTACAACTGCGACCTGGCCAAGATAAAGCAAAGCAGTGCGGTAAAAACAACAACAACAGAGTTACATATGGGGTAAAACAAAACATACAGTCACAAATACAACAGAAAATATATATACAGTGTGTGCAAATGTAGTAAGTTATGGAGGTAAGGCAATAAATAGGCCATAGTGCAAAATAATTACAATTAGTATTAACACTGGAGTGATAGATGTGCAGAAGATGATGTACAAATAGAGATACTGAGGTACAAATGAGCAAAATAAATAACAATACGGGGATGAGGTAGTTGGGTGGGCTAATTTCAGATGGGCTGTGTACAGGTGCAGTGATTAAAAGCTCAGCTGGTAGAGCACGGCGCTTGTAACGCCAGGGTAGTGGGTTCGATCCCCGGGACCACCCATACACTAAAATGTATGCACGCATGACTGTAAGTCGCTTTGGATAAAAGCGTCTGCTAAATGGCATATTATATTATTATATTATATTATTATATTATTATATTATTATATTATATTATATTTATCGGTAAGATAAGATAAGTGTCTCCTGCTTCAGAGATTTTTGTAGTTCGTTCCAGTCATTGGCAGCAGAGAACTGGAAGGAATGGCGGCCAAAGGAGGTGTTGGCTTTGGGGATGACCAGTGAGATATACCTGCTGGAGCGCAGACTACGGGTGGGTGTTGCTATGGTGACCAATGAGCTAAGATAAGGCGGGGATTTGCCTAGAAGTGATTTATAGATGACCTGGAGCCAGTGGGTTTGGCGACGAATATGTAGTGAGGGCCAGCCAACGAGAGAATACAGGTCACAATGGTGGGTAGGATATGGGTCTTTGGTGACAAAACGGATGGCACTGTGATAGACTACATCCAATTTGCTGAGTAGAGTGTTGGAGGCTATTTTGTAAATTACATTGCCAAAGTCAAGGATCGGTAGGATAGTCAGTTTTACAAGGGCATGTTTGGCAGCATGAGTGAAGGAGGCTTTGTTGCGAAATAGGAAGCCAATTCTAGATTTAACTTTGGATTGGAGATGCTTAATGTGAGTCTGGAAGGAGAGTTTACAGTCTAACCAGACACCTAGGTATTTGTAGTTGTCCACATATTTTAAGTCAGACCCGCCGAGAGTAGTGATTCTAGTCGGGTGGGCGGGTGCAAGCAGCGTTCGGTTGAAGAGCATGCATTTAGTTTTACTAGTGTTTAAGAGCAGTTGGAGGCTACAGAAGGAGTGTTGTATGGCATTGAAGCTCGTTTGGAGGTTTGTTAACACAGTGTCCAATGAAGGGCCAGATGTATACAAAATGGTGTCGTCTGCGTAGAAGTGGATCTGAGAATCACCAGCAGCAAGAGCGACATCATTGATATACACAGAAGACTTGAGGCTGTAATCGCTGCCAAAGGTGCTTCAACAAAATACTGAGTAAAGGGTCTATATACTTATGTAAATGTGATATTTCAGTTTATTAAATTCATACATTTGCAAAAATGTATAAAAACCTGTTTTTGCTTTGTCATTATTTAATCTATTTTAAAATAGGGCTGTAACGTATCAAAATATGTAAAAAGTGAAGGGGTCTGAATACTTTCCGAATGCACTGTAAAGTGGGGCACATCTTTTTCCTTTTCGGATTTTGCAATTTTTTGTTCACTTAGTTGACAATTCCATGTTAAGGAAGCCCAGCTAGCCTAACTGGCCGGCAGTGTCAAATGGAGGTCGCTATTGAACGTCTTCAACACTGCACGAGCTGTTTTTATTTAGCTCTATTCCGGGATGCCCAGACTTTCAATGTAGCAACTGTTTGCTTGCAGAGGACTACAGGGGCGAACAAGCAGTGAAACTACACAAGCTAATAAACAAGAAAATGTAGCTGGGCGCCGCTGGTGGAGGTTTAGCCACCGCGTCGACTCTCCACAGCCGACTGGCCGGTGCTCGGCAGGCATCCCTCCCCGAAGGGGTCACCCTCTTCCCTGGAGAATGGAGTCAGTCAGCTGCTTCTTCTTCTTGGTGGATTCCTGTTCTTGATCCTATCAACCAGCCAAATCCCCCTTCCATTGTGTCGCTGAGTTGTCGTAGTGCTGCAGAAAATGTCCCAGGAGCGTTGGAAGTCATAATGTAAGTTACCTCATTTATGTCCCTCTAACTACCTCGAATGCCTATGTCGATCCTATAACTGTTGTATGCAGTAATCATGAACCAGAGTTATACTGAGGCGGTGTGCCCTAGAAGGAAGTTTGCTGTGTGCAGTGTGCAGCTCACCCTGCACAATCAGCTCAAACGTAAATATCACTGTCACGTCTACTTCTGCTCAGTAAAAACAATCAAAGCAATCAAGCATCCCACAAAAGTGCTGAAAATAGCCCACATTAACATATGTAGCCTAAGAAACAAGGTTAATTAAATCAATAACTTGCTATTATTATTATTACTTTGGATAAAAGCGTCTGCTAAATGGCATATTATTATTATTATTATTACGGTATTATTATTATTCTTGCTATCTCTGAAACTCACTTAGATAATACCTTTATAACATGAAGAAACAGAAAATATATAAATGCGTTACTTTACTATTTATATTCTTGCCAAATTTTACTTTTACTTCACTACATTTCTAAAGAAAATTATGTACTTTTTACTCCATACATTTTCCCTGACACCCAAAAGTACATTTTGACAGTAAAATGGTCCAATTCACACGCTTATCAAGAGAACGTATCTGGTCATCCCTTCTGCATCTGATCTGGCGGACTCACTAAACACAAATGCTTCATTTGTAAATGATGTCTGAGTGTTGGAGTGTGGCCCTGGCTATCCGTCAATTTAAAAAAAAAAAATAATAATTGTGCCGTCTGGTTTGCTTAATATAAGGAATTTGAAATAGTTTATACTTTTACTTTTACTTTTGATACTTAAGTACATTTTAGCAATTCCATTTACTTTTGATACTTAAGTACATTTAAAACCATATACTTCTAGACTTTTACTCAAGTAGTATTTTACTTTCACTTTTGCTTGAGTCATTTTCTATTAAGGTATCTTTACTTTTACTCAAGTATGACAATTGAGTACTTTTTCCACCACTGGTCTATATTCAGAACCACATTCCTGTAAAGCTTAGAGAGGATCTCATGTCAAATACTATTGAAGTAATATAGCTACAGGTTCATCTGCCTCACCTAAAGCCCATTCTGGTGGGAAGCTGCTATAGACCACCAAGTGCTAACAACCAGTATCTGGATAATATGTGTGAAATGCTTGATAATGTATGTGATATCAACAGACAGGTATATTTTCTGGGTGACCTAAATATTGACTGGCTTTCATCAAGCTGCCCACTCAAGAAAAAGCTTTAAACTGTAACCAGTGCCTGCAACCTGGTTCAGGTTATCAGTCAACCTACCAGGCTAGTTACAAACAGCACAGGAATGAAATCATACACATGTATTGATCACATCTTTACTAATGCTGCAGAAATGTGCTTGAAAGCAGTATCCAGATCCATCGAATATAGTGATCACAATATAGCAGCCATAACTAGGAATACCAAAGTTCCAAAGGCTGGGCCTAATATAGTGTATAAGAGGTCATACAATAAGTTTTGTAGTGATTCCTATGTTGATGATGTAAAGAAAATGTGCTGGTCTGTGGTGTTTAATGAGGAGCAACCAGACGCTGCACTTGACACATTTACGAAATTGCTTACTCCAATTACTAATAAGCATGCACCCATTAGAAAATGACTGTAAAAACTGTTAAATCCCCATGAATTGATGAGGAATTGAAAAATGGTAAGGTATGAGGCAAAAGGAATGTCTGCAGCTGCATAGCTGATTGGCAAACCAACTGCAAATTGAGAAATCATGTGACTAAACAGAACAAAAAGAAGAAGAAACTATACTATGAAACAAAAAAATGATATAAAGAATGATAGTAAAAAGCTTTGGAGCACCTTAAATGAAGTTTTGGGCAAAAAGGCAAACTCAGCTCCATCATTCATTGAATCAGATGGCTCATTCATCACAAAACCCACTGATATTGCCAACTACTTTAATGATTTTTATAAATACATATTGTGTTCTCAATCAAACCCTAACAACGCAACATCGCTTCACTCTATCAACTTGAAACTGATTGAGGGTATTGAGGGGCACTAGTAGGAATGTGTATGTCGAAGAAGGTGTTGATATCTTTTAAAAAAACAGAAAACAGGAAACAGCATGCAATTCAGTTCGGAACCTCAAGCTGTTAGTACTTTTGCTAATGCTAAAAATATGTCAATAGTACTTTGCCCTGCCACCCATTTACACGTAGAACCACAAGACTTGGTATATGACTGTTTCTCAACATAAGGAACACATTTGCCTCATGAACCTATGATTTCCGTCGTATAGAATTTTCAGGCATCTTGGATTTTTTATAAAATCTTCAAAGATCTTCTTAACATTTACCCTACGTCTGATTGACTCGAAACTAAGGATGTACTGTATGTTAATCATGTCTGTCTCTAGTACGTTTATGAAAAGCCAAGTGATACATCAAAAGATGAGAGAGAAAATGATGTCTTGTTCAACAAATATTATGCGTCTTCAATTAAACCCTAATAACTCACTCTCACTCTATAAACTTGAAACTTGCCAATTAAAATCGTTGACATCGTTGCACGTGATCAAAGGCTAGATGTTAGCTGTTCCCATTACATAAGCTTGCACATTTAGCCCTATGCTAACCTCAGCAGGTGGCCATGATTATTTTCCTGTAACTAATTCCGTATCCACCAATAAAAAATCGTTGACGTAGTTGGACGTGTTCCAACACTTGTTCATGGAAGCAACCTTAACATAAGTCCAACAGCACATTCTGATAATCAAAGCAACTACATCACAAGTATTTGACTGACTGGTCAAATTGCTCTCTGCCTAGCTCCACGTAATTGTATCTCACATGAGTCCCCCCCCACCCTTGAATCTAGAATTACATGTATTGTGTTTGTCATGCCTGCTTCCGCTCCCCCTTCCGTGGCGCTCGAGGGCGCCAGGCTGTCTATCATCATTACGCACACCTGTCACCATTGTTACGCGCATCAGCGCTTCATTGGACTCACCTGGACTCCTTCCCTTTGTTCATTACCTCCCCTATATCTGTCTGTTCCTCTGTTTTGATCCCCGTGTTTTCATTTCCGTTGTCCAGACGCTGGCGGTGTTTTGTTCCTGTCAGTTTTGTTCATTAAATGTTCACTTCCTGTACTTGCTTCTCATCTCCCAGCGTCTGTCCTGCCTGTGTTGAAAAGAGAGACAGCCTACAGCTTGAATATGAAGATTAAGAATGACATGAATAAGGATCTACCTCTTTCTTTCTTCAGCCTTGCAGACAAACACACTGCTAATAATCACGTAGGAAAGTGTACACCTAAATGTAGGCCTACAACATTTTATTATTATAATCATCCACTTCATCACATACAGTGGGGAGAACCGATTTTGCAGGTTTTCCTACTTACAAAGCATGTAAAGGTCTGTCATTTTTATCATAGGTACACTTCAACTGTGAGAGACGGAATCTAAAACAAAAATCCAGAAAATCACATTGTATGATTTGTAAGTAATTAATTTGCATTTTATTGCATGACATTGGTATTTGATACATCAGAAAAGCAGAACTTAATATTTGGTACAGAAACCTTTGTTTGCAATTACAGAGATCATATGTTTCCTGTAGGTCTTGACCAGGTTTGCACACACTGCAGCAGGGATTTTGGCCCACTCCTCCATACAGACCTTCTCCATATCCTTCAGGTTTTGGGGCTGTCGCTGGGCAATACGGACTTTCAGCTCCCTCCAAAGATTTTCTATTGGGTTCAGGTCTGGAGACTGGCTAGGCCACTCCAGGACCTTGAGATGCTTCTTACGGAGCCACTCCTTAGTTGCCCTGGCTGTGTGTTTCGGGTCGTTGTCATGCTGGAAGACCCTCCCCACGACCCATCTTCAATGCTCTTACTGAGGGAAGGAGGTTGTTGGCCAAGATCTCGCGATACATGGCCCCATCCATCCTCCCCTCAATACGGTGCAGTCGTCCTGTCCCCTTTGCAGAAAAGCATCCCCAAAGAATGATGTTTCCACCTCCATGCTTCACGGTTGGGATGGTGTTCTTGGGGTTGTACTCATCCTTCTTCTTCCTCCAAACACGGCGAGTGGAGTTTAGACCAAAAAGCTCTATTTTTGTCTCATCAGACCACATGACCTTCTCCCATTCCTCCTCTGGATCATCCAGATGATCATTGGCAAACTTCAGACGGGCCTGGACATGCGCTGGCTTGAGCAGGGTGACCTTGCTTTCGCTGCAGGATTTTAATCCATGACGGCGTAGTGTGTTACTAATGGTTTTCTTTGAGACTGTGGTCCCAGCTCTCTTCAGGTCATTGACCAGGTCCTGCTGTGTAGTTCTGGGCTGATCCCTCACCTTCCTCATGATCATTGATGCCCCACGAGGTGAGATCTTGCATGGAGCCCCAGAGCGAGGGTGATTGACCGTCATCTTGAACTTCTTCCATTTTCTAATAATTGCACCAACAGTTGTTGCCTTCTCACCAAGCTGCTTGCCTATTGTCCTGTAGCCCATCCCAGCCTTGTGCAGGTCTACAATTCTATCCCTGATGTCCTTACACAGCTCTCTGGTCTTGGCCATTGTGGAGAGGTTGGAGTCTGTTTGATTGAGTGTGTGGACAGGTGTCTTTTATACAGGTAACGAGTTCAAACAGGTGCAGTTAATACAGGTAATGAGTGGAGAACAGGAGGGCTTCTTAAAGAAAAACTAACAGGTCTGTGAGAGCTGGAATTCTTACTGGTTGGTAGGTGATCAAATACTTATGTCATGCAATAAAATGCAAATTAATTACTTAAAAATCATACAATGTGATTTTCTGGATTTTTGTTTTAGATTCCATCTCTCACAGTTGAAGTATACCTATGATAAAAATTACAGACCTCTACATGCTTTGTAAGTAGGAAAACCTGCAAAATCAGCAGTGTATCAAATACTTGTTCTCCCCACTGTATGCATGGCCCAGCAGTGACAGTGTTTTCCCTAACAAAAATGCTTGAAGTGAGGGAGCTTGAACTAGGGTTTAATAGCGGGGAACTGGGTTACAGAGATTTACCACTGAAACCCACTTCCGTTTCGCTGGCTTCAGGTGGGTGCTACACGATGTTGGAGGAGGAGTTTACCACAGAGCATACTACTACAGAGAGGCTGGGGATGGCCTCCAGATCTGTCTTCCTGATGTGTTGCCCCCCCCAAAAAATTGGAACACACTAAACAAACAACATGAAGAGCTATCTATCCAAAACGGAGATGTATGGATAAACCACTTCTCCAACCTTTTTGGCCATATAACAAAGAACCAAGAGGAAAAACATATACATGATCATTTACAAAACTTAGAATCAGTTATTAAGGACTACCAGAACCCACAGGATTCTCCAATTACATTGAATGAACTACAGGACAAAATACAAATCCTCCAACCCAAAAAGGCCTGTGGTGTTGATGGCATCCTAAATGAAATGATCAAATATACAGACCACAAATTTCAATTGGCTATTTTTAAACTCTTCAATATTATCCTCAGTTCTGGCATCATCCCTAATCTTTGGAACCAAGGTCTGATCACCCCAATCCACAAGAGTGGAGACAAATTTGACCCCAATAATTACTTTGGAATATGTGTGAATCTGCATCAGCAGAAATCTTGGATAAATCCTCTGCAGTATCATCAACAGCAGACTCCAACATTTCCTCAGTGAAAACAATGTCCTAAGCAAATGTCAAACTGGCTTTTTACCAAAATACCATACGACAGACCATGTATACACCCTGAACAACCTTTTTTTTGTGTTTTTTTTTGTGGGTAGATCAGCTTTAATATTGCAGATTGTAACTTCCATCAATGTAATTGTCTGCATCACTTCCAATCCCCATATATATATTTTGCAAATATATATACACACTGTACATGCACACACATAGATACATACATGTATAAATACAGTGAGGGAAAAAAGTATTTGATCCCCTGCTGATTTTGTAAGTTTGCCCACTGACAAAGACATGATCAGTCTATAGTTTTAATGATAGGTTTATTTGAACAGTGAGAGACAGAATAACAACAAAAAAATCCAGAAAAACGCATGTCAAAAATGTTATAAATTGATTTGCATTTTAATGAGGGAAATAAGTATTTGACCCCCTCTCAATCAGAAAGATTTCTGGCTCCCAGGTGTCTTTTATACAGGTAACGAGCTGAGATTAGGAGCACACTCTTAAAGGGAGTGCTCCTAATCTCAGCTTGTTACCTGTATAAAAGACACCTGTCCACAGAAGCAATCAATCAATCAGATTCCAAACTCTCCACCATGGCCAAGACCAAAGAGCTCTCCAAGGATGTCAGGGACAAGATTGTAGACCTACACAAGGCTGGAATGGGCTACAAGACCATCGGCAAGCAGCTTGGTGAGAAGGTGACAACAGTTGGTGCGATTATTCGCAAATGGAAGAAACACAAAAGAACTGTCAATCTCCCTCGGCCTGGGGCTCCATGCAAGATCTCACCTCGTGGAGTTGCAATGATCATGAGAACGGTGAGGAATCAGCCCAGAACTACACGGGAGGATCTGGTCAATGATCTCAAGGCAGCTGGGAGCATAGTCACCAAGAAAACAATTGGTAACACACTACGCCGTGAAGGACTGAAATCCTGCCGCGCCCAAAAGGTCCCCCTGCTCAAGAAAGCACATATACATGCCCGTCTGAAGTTTGCCAATGAACATCTGACTGATTCAGAGGAGAACTGGGTGAAAGTGTTGTGGTCAGATGAGACCAAAATGGAGCTCTTTGGCATCAACTCAACTCGCCGTGTTTGGAGGAGGAGGAATGCTGCCTATGACCCCAAGAACACCATCCCCACCGTCAAACATGGAGGTGGAAACATTATGCTTTGGGGGTGTTTTTCTGCTAAGGGGACAGGACATCTTCACCGCATCAAAGGGGCGATGGACGGGGCCATGTACTGTCAAATCTTCGGTGAGAACCTCCTTCCCTCAGCCAGGGCATTGAAAATGGGTCGTGGATGGGTATTCCAGCATGACAATGACCCAAAACACACGGCCAAGGCAACAAAGGAGTGGCTCAAAAAGAAGCACATTAAGGTCCTGGAGTGGCCTAGAGAGTCTCCAGACCTTAATCCCATAGGAAATCTGTGGAGGGAGCTGAAGGTTCGAGTTGCCAAACGTCAGCCTCGAAACCTTAATGACTTGGACAAGATCTGCAAAGAGGAGTAGGACAAAATCCCTCCTGAGATGTGGGCTAACCTGGTGGCCAACTACAAGAAACGTCTGACCTCTGTGATTGCCAACAAGGGTTTTCCACCAAGTACTAAGTCATGTTTTGCAGAGGGGTCAAATACTTATTTCCCTCATTAAAATGCAAATCAATTTATAACATTTTTGACATGCGTTTTTCTGGATTTTTTTGTTGTTATTCTGTCTCTCACTGTTCAAATAAACCTACCATTAAAATTATAGACTGATAATTTCTTTGTCAGTGGGCAAACGTACAAAATCAGCAGGGGATCAAATACTTTTTTCCCTCACTGTACATACATATACATATACACATACATATATATACATATCCTTTAAAAAAGTTTTTTTCCTTTATTACTTTCCAACCCCACCACTCCAAACTACAAATGGACAGTACCAAAACAAATGATCGAAAGATTCTGTCTCTTCGCAGCAAAATCTGCAGAGCTGGGAAGATTGTATGCCCCATATAAATAACATTCTATTGGAAGCAATAATTTTGTATAATTTAAATTTAAATATTCTAAGTTTTGAATCTGGCGTCGTTTTGCGTGTCAGTTCATAAACCATGTGCCATGGAATGGATACGTCACCAATCTCTTCCCAACTATTTTGCAATCTATGTGGGAAGGCTGTCAATACTTTTGTCCTTAAATTAAACTGATGTACTTTTATATTTATCACAATTTTCTTTAACCAATTATGGTCTTTAATGCAGGGCCGACTGACAAGTTCCTTACTTTTGTCACGAACGTTGAGAGACGGGTCAGACCAAGGTGCAGCGTGAAAAGCGTACATGTTTACTAAACTCAATAAACATAAACAAAACAAGAACCAACGTAACGTGAAGTCCTCAGGCTATACACATACAAGCCTAACGCGGAACAAGATCCCACAACTAAGGTAGGCAAACAGGCAACTTAAATATGATCCCCAATCAGAGACAACGAGCGACAGCTGTCTCTGATTGCCCAGGAGCAGCAGACACCCTGGACACAGGTGGGGAAGTCATTTTGGACTTGGGAGGAGATATTGGCAGGTAAAGGACCCTGGGCGAAGGAGGAAGCCCAGGCAGGAGAGGATCAACGGTGCCGGCCGAAGAGGAAGCCCGAGAAGCAGCCCCAAGAAAACATTTTGGGGGGGGCTCACGGGGTGGACGACGAGGCAGCAGGAGGCCAGGAATGGGCTGACTAGAGAGGAGGAGGCCGCTATTCTAGAGGTCCTCCAAGACCTGCGGATCGAGAGTCTGAGAGAGGAGGCCACCACGTTACGGGGGCTGTTAGATCAGAGGGAGCAGGAGTTATCCGTTCAGAGGGAGGCGCTACAGGAGGCTCAAAGGGAGAAGGAAGTAGTGGAGGCACGGAGAGAGGAGCTGGTCAGGCAACAAAAAAGGTTCAGTAGCCAAGACAACAAATACAAATTCTATCTAGACACTGTTGCCCTAGATCACAACGTCTATTTGCGCCTCTACCGGATGGAAACTACAAGTGTAACGGCTGTGCTCAATGCAATGGCACTTACAAATGTAGATCCTTCAAACACCCCCAAACAGGGAAACAGATCCCAATCAAAGGTGTTGTTACGTGCTCCACTAAGGCAGTTATTTATCTTATAACTTGTCCTTGTGGGTAAAACAAAGCGCAAATTAAAAGTACGAATCTCGGAGCATCGTAGCACCATTTGGTGCCAAAACTCGACATACCCAGTCGCGGCCCACTTTTTAGAAGCGAACCAATCGATTTCGTCCCTACGTTATATCGGCATCGAACATGTCACCCTCCCTAGGAGAGGGGGTGACCTCGACAACTTATTGTTAAAACGAGAGGCTGCCTGGATCTTTAATTTAAAGACCCTTGCTCCCTTCGGTCTCAACGTAGACTTTGATCTGAAGCCATTCTTGTGATTATTGTGATTTTGCTATTCATAGTAAATGTTGTGGGCCGATGTAGCCAAGTTGTATCTATGATCGTCTGCTATCTATGTTTTATGTATGTTCTGTTTATCTGTGAATTAACCAATGATATCAGGCCACACCCGGCCATGATTACAGACACCTGTGTGTGTCCTTTGACACTATATAAAACTAGTGACCCTCAGCGTTTGTCATTATACCCTGATGAAGACAGCTTGTCTGTCGAAACGTTGGTTATTTGGATATTAAATGATTGCATCTGAGCTCCTAGAGTGTGCGGCTCTCCTTTTCTTTTTCAAGTGTTGTTAAATAGATGTGGGTTTCTTTCGCCTCTATACCACACAAAGAAATATATATATTATAAAACTAAATACCTCGGCCTAAACATCAACACCACAGGTAACTTCCACAAGGATGTGAACGATCTAAGAGACAAGGCAAGAAGGGACTTCTATGCCATCAAAAGGAGCATAAAACTCAGCATCTGGCTAAAAATACTTCAGTCAGTTATCGAACCCATTGCCCTCTATGGTTGTGAGGTCTGGGGTCCACTCACCAACAAGAATTCACAAAATGGGACAAACACCCAATTGAGACTCTGCATGCAGAATTCTGCAAATATATCCTCTGTGTACAACGCAAAACCCCAAACAATACATGCAGAGCAGAAATAGGACTATACCTTCTAATTATCAAAATCCAGAAAAGAGCTGTTAAATTCTAGAACCACCTAAAAGGAAGTGATGCCCACACATTCCATCACAAAGCCATC